>NC_134828.1:57773466-57967674 GCF_004210375.1 Tachypleus tridentatus
TATAATACGTTCAAAAATGGTTACAGTAAAGGTAATCAGTTTTCTAAATGCAGGTAACTTTACACGTGATTTGGGGTTCACCACGTTAATATTTGGTAACATACACATGCGAGTGAGACGGCATTACGAGAAGTTATTGAAAATCATTCCCACCACTGAAAGTCTATTTTAACACTGTATTCATTATATGGGAGGAGAGTTGTATATTATCTTGTTGGAAATTGTATAGTCCCCCCATCCCCCTGGAATAACAGTAGTTATAATCCTTGACTTCTTAAATTTGATCACGTTGTTCAACAAGATATAAAGCTATTACGGAAAATGGAAAGCCAACTTCAAAGAAAATTTTAAATTTTAGCCTCACCATAATGGCTCATAAAATGTCTTTAAGTTGGTTGTTGTTGTTTTGGAACAGCTCTTTTTTCTTTCTTATTTTTGTCTTTATTCCTTGGATCATTTGATAAAATATTTCAAATGATTGACTTTAGGTTATCAGGATCTCAATAGCAATATTCTGCAAAGACAAAAATTCATATAATACTTTTAATTCTCAGTGTAAAAAATGTGAAGCTCTTACTTATTTCACCAACCAGTTAAACATGCAAATCTCTTGTGCTGAGATACAAACGTTAATACTTTTACACTTATAATGTATTTTCATAGGTACCTATCTCCTATGACACAAAGTTCTCTCAATTATTCTTTGCACTCTAAGCATTGCTAAAAAAATAATTTTGCAATCAGTGCATCAGTCTTTATACCCTATCAACTTTATGCTTTTTATACACATTTGTACATCATGTGACTGTTCTCCACCAGTAGTGGCACATCTGTCTCCCTCTACTATTCCTTCTTAATCTTCACTTTCAAGAATTGTCCTGTTTTCAAAGAAGAACACCGGCCATGAGGAGGGTGGGTGTGAATTACCTATGGGAAATTATATTTTGGTTTTAAAAAATAACTTCTGATGTGGTATTATCCCCACTCTATAAAGGTAAAAGGGTCAGTTAAGAAGCACAGCAGAATAACTAACTATCCAGAATGAACAGGTTTACTCTGAGATGAATAAAGCCCATAAATGGGGTACTTCTGGAACAGGTATGCTCTTTGCACTGGAAGTTGAAAATTAAAGTAGAATGTGTAAAAAATAGATCGATAGGTGCAAGCATTAGTCATGTATAAATAAATGTAAGTACAATGAACTATATACTTTCTCACCCTCAACAGGACAGATTCTATAACTCATTTGTAACCACAAGATTGTGGATAAGGCATGTAGACCTATATATACACACACACACCAAACAACCAACTGTAAGTAGAATACCATCATTGTTTGTTCTCTTGTCTTCCTGAGAGACAATCAGTCACATTTTGATGGTGTTACAGAACAGTTGCCATCTCCCTTTTTCGTTTTGGGAGATTTTAATAAACACTCCCCTCTGGTGTAGCACTAATATATACATGAGGGATTGTTCCATTGAAAATATGTTCTCAGATCACAACCTATCTCTCTTCAGTCGTGGTTCTTTTTCTTGTTTCCATGCACCTAGTCATTCTTTTACTGCTGTTGATCTACATATCTATCTGTTTCCCTTCACTTTTCTTGGAGAGTTGACAATGGTAAGTGGAACAATGAAACTACCCATTGTTTTAAGAGAGAATGGCTGTGGTCGGTGCCATCTTACTTGAGTGCCATGGTGGAAGTTGGACCAGGTTGACTGACTTTTTTTACCTCTCTTTTGGAACTTGGTCCTGCAGTCCTCAGTCTTCCATCTGTTAACAACTGCATGGAGGCAGTAAGTAATGGCATAATTCAAGAAGCTGCCAGTATGCCAACTGTATAATATTTCAACAAAAGTGATTATTCATATATGTTTATGTGAAATGTAGTAGTAGAGTAACCTAATTTTGTGGGTGAACAATAAAATATTAGATATAACTGCATGTGTGTGAAAGTCAGCATCTGTGTGTGTAATCTTATAGCAGAAAGTACATTTGTTTTTATTCATGACATTTACTTTTCTTGTAACGTTTTCAAATGCATTTGGGAACACAAACTCATCCAATAAGAAAAAGCCTCGAATTAAGACAAGTAATAATTTTGTTTTAAAATTTCTCTGATCATCTTTTCAGGTGAAATTAAGAGCATGGTCATTTCTATACATAACCAGAAAAAATTGCTTCCATAAAACTAAAATGCAGATATTATACAATTAATCTGAGAGTTACCAATGGGGTCATCAAATCCATTAGTTGCAAAAGTTGGGTACACTATAAACCAAACATCTGAGTAAACTGAGGGTTCAGTACATTATAAACAAAAATTTAGAGTATAAAGAGGGTTGAGTGCATTTTACTAAGATAATTCTGAATAATTACTTCAAGAAATGTTGCAATAACCATAGCAGATATAAGTAGTATTTGAAAGGAATGTAAGTGAAGGACATTTATAACTTGTTTGGCGTCATAGGAACTACAATGCTACCAAAACATGGTCACTTTTAGAAAGGTTATTTAACACCCTTTTCTACACAAAATTTTGACATTGAAAAACAAAGGAATACATGTACAGATCAACGTGTAACGTCAAAACCATTCAAAAAGAGACCTGAAAGAAGTCATACCCCTCACCCATGGTACAGAACGTGCAGCATCTTGCAACAGATGAGAAAACATCAACATGGATGTCAGTCAGTAACAAAATGCATCTTCATCAGCATGTAATATAATAAAGAGTATGCCCATCTCAAAAATGCCAGAAGTCACATTTGAAAAGGTACCACTATTTTATTTTATTACAAACAACCTCAATTATTATCTGTTGCGAAACTCAACGGTAATATCAATGACACTTAATACTAATAATTAACACCAGAAAACACTTAATATTAATCAATAATTAGACATAACACTACATAACAGTAATTAATAATGACTAAATTAAACTCATTAAACCAAAATGTTCGTATAAAACGACGCCATGGATCGACTGAAAATGAAGGAATCAAGTTTGCCAAATCTGAATAATGAATATACTCATATAGTTCAGAGTTGTTTATTTGTTTGTTTTGGAATTTCGCACAAAGCAACTCGAGGGCTATCTGTGCTAGCCGTCCCTAATTTAGCAGTGTAAGACTAGAGGGAAGGCAGCTAGTCATCACCACCCACCGCCAACTCTTGGGCTACTCTTTTACCAACGAATAGTGGGATTGACCGTCACATTATAACGCCCCCACGGCTGGGAGGGCGAGCATGTTTTGGCGCGACTCGGGCGCGAACCCGCGACCCTCAGATTACGAAGCGCACGCCTTAACGCGCTAGGCCATGCCAGACCTTCAGAGTTGTTAGCCAAAATTAATGTGTAATCCAAGGTTTGCGTTTTTGAATTCCCGTCACACTATACATGCTCGCCCTTTCAGCCATGGGGAAATTATAATGTGATGGTCAATCCCACTATCCATTGGTAAAAGAGTTGCCCAAGAGATGGCAGTGGGTGGTGATGACTAGCTGCCTTCCCTCTCGTCTAACACTGCTAAATTAGAAACGGCTAGCGAATATAGCCCTCGAGTAGTTTTCTCGAAATTCAAAACAAATTATATTGATTTAATTTTGGTTTTAGTTGCTGTATAAGTAAAGCCTCTTTGATTTTGCGTTTTTGTATTTGGTTCCCTACTTAATATCTGGTTGTTTTCTGTGGTTATGTTGTTTTAATTTCATTTGCAATGTTCAAAAACGTGTGAAGATGTTTTTTGTTTTGATTTTTTGTAGGCTCATTGAATCTAGTTTCCATTTTTCTTCTTGTTTATGTAGTTTTGAAGTCGTGGCAGTTATTGCATTGTATTTTATAAATTATGTTGGTGTTGTGTTTTTACATAGTATGGACTTCAGTTTTGTACATGGTTATTGAATAAATTTGGTGTTTCCTGGAATGTTGTGTTTTGTTATGTGTTTTTCCAAATGTTGGTTATTTTTTCTTTGATGTCGGGAACATATGATATGAAGCAGTATATGATTTTGTAGTGTGTTGTATCTTGGGATTTATTGTTTGTTTGTTCTTGGTCTATGTTTGTGCCTATTCTCAGATAGGAGACACAACAACATGTAAGGATGTTGTAGAGTAAGAACAAGATTGTATAACTGTAGACCTGAGTTACTAGACACATCAACATGTAAAGATATTGTAGAGTGATAACACATTTGTATAACTAAAGAGCAGAGTGACCAGACATAATAGAATGTGAGGATGTAGATTTATTAGAAAAAGTTTAGATAACTGTACAACTGACTGACCAGATACAATAGTATGGAAGGAAGTTTTAGTGTAACAACAAGTTTGGATAACTGTAGAGCTTAGTGTGTTGACACAATAGGAAGCAAGGACTTTGTATTATAAGAACAAGTACTGATAACTTTAGAGTTGAGTGACTAGACACAACAACATGTAAGGATATTGTATAGTAAGAACAAGTTTGGATAACTGTAAAGCTGAGTGATTAAACACATTATATGTGGATTTGAATAAGAGCAAGAACAAGAAGAACAAACTTGTAAGAACAAGTTTGGATAACTGTAAAGCTGAGTGATTAAACACAATATGTGTGGATTTGAATAAGAGCAACTTTTTATAATTGTAGAATTAGACACAACAGTAAAATACAATGTTATAGAGCAACAACAAGTTTAGATAACTGTACAGCTTATTGATCAGAAACAACAGAATGGAAGAACAGGTTTCGATAGGTGCACAGCTATTGTACAGGTTATTGACTGGACACAACAGTATGTAAGTATGTTGTAGAGTAAGAAATTTGGTTAACTGTACATCTGAGTGACCAGACTCAACATAATGTAGGTGTTTTGAAGCGTACCTACAAGGTTGGATAACTGTAGTTCTGAGTGAGTAGAAAGAACAATATGTAATGATATTGTAGAGTAATAACAACTTTGTATAACTGTAGACCTGAGTTACTTGATACAATAGCATGTAAGGAAGTTGCAGAATAACAACATCTTTGGGTAAATGTAGAGCTTAGTGAATACATACAACAGCAAGTAAGAATATTGTTGTATAAGAACAAGTTTGAATAACAATAGAGATGAGTAACTACACACAACAATATGTAAGGATGTTGTAAAGCTACAACAAGTTTGAATAACTGTAGGGTTGAATGGCTAGACACAACATTATCTAAGGATTTTGAAGAGTAACAACAAGTTTGGATAACTATGGATCTCAGAGACTAGACATAACATGTATTATTGTTGTAGTGTATGAACATGCTTGGTGAAATAGACACAACATATAAATGTTGTAGAGTAAGAACAAATTTTGATACCTTCACAGCAGAGTGACTAGACACAGTAGTATTTGATTATTTGTACAAAAACGAAAACATTTGGATAACTGTACAACTGAATGAATAGACACAAAAAGATGTAAGTATGTTGTAGAGTATGAACAAGTTTGGATAACTGAGGAGAGGAGTGATGAGATACAATAGAATGTAATGATGTTATTTTGTAAGAAAAATTGGGGATAAATATACAGTGACTGACTAGATACAATAGTATATAAGGATGTTGTAGTGTAACAACAAGATTGTATGACTGTACTACTCAGTGAGTAAACACAACAACATATAAGGATGTTTTAGAGTATAAACAAGTTTGTACAACTGTAAACTTGAGTTACTAGACACAACATGAGTAAGAACAAGTTTGCAAAACTGTAGAGCTGAGTGACCAGACAGAATAGAATGTGAGGAAGTAGTTTTGTAAGGACACTTTTGGATAATTGTTAAGCTGAGTCATATGATATAACAATATGTAAGAGTAAGTACCAGGAAGTCTGGATAACTGTAGATCTGAGAAACAAGACACAACAACATGTTAGGATGTTGTAGAGTAAGAACAAGATTGTATAAATTTAAATCTGAGTGACTAGACACAAAAACATGTAGGTATGTAATGGGGTGAGAACATGTTTGGATATCTGTAAACGTGACTTACTAGACATAACAATATGTAAGGATGTTGTAGAGTAAGAACAAATTTGTGTAATGGTGGAGAGGAGTGACCAGTTACAATAGAATAAAATGATGTTGTCTTGTAAGAAAAAATTGTGATAAATGTGCACCTGAGTGACAAGATACAACAGTTTCTAAGGAAATTATATTGTAACTATAAGTTTGTTTAACTGTACTACTGAGTGACCAGACACAACAACATTTAATAATATTGCAGAGTAAGAACAAATTTGTACAACTACAGGCCTGAGTTACTTGACATAATAACATGCAAGGATGTTGTAGAGTAAGGACACGTCTAGATTTTTGTAGATCTCCGTGACTAGACACACCAACATGTAAGGATGCCGTACAGTAAGAATAAGTTTGTTTAACTGTATAGCTCAGGGGTCACCAAACTTTTTTCACAGGGGGCCAGATTACTTGGGGAATGAGAAGCACAGGCAGCATGATCATTATGTTCAATACTCATAAGCTAGAACGAAAGCTTTCTGTAAAAGACTTAACACTAAGTTTAGGATGCCACATTAGCCATGTGGGAGTAGCAAGCAATACACACATATAATAAAAAAACAAACAGAAATACAACCAACATTTTTATTCACCAAAAGGTTATCAAAGAAAGTCACATTAGCAAAAAACAATTGTCACATCGCACATAGTGAGTACATATCTGAATTTCACAAAGCCGCAAAAAGTTAGTGAGATTTATGAAATTGGTGTTTAGCTTTCGAAATCTCTTCAATGTTCGGTTTTGAATTGCTGCATCCAATCATTAGAATTGCTTTCAAATGTTCATCAGTCAACCTTGATCGATGTACCGACTTCACATACTTCATTTTTGAAAATGCTTGTTCGCAGACATAAGTTGTTCCGAACACTGATGCCATACCAAATGCGAACTGCTTCAGCTTTGAAAAATCATCTTCAGGTAAGCAGCTGTAAAATTCAATAAGTTGTCCCTCTCTGTGTTTTGCTTTCAACAAGTCATTTTCTTACAAATCCATGACCTCCAGTTGAAGTTCCACTGGCACGTCATCAATGACACAATCAAAAGGATTCTGAAAAAGGAAAATGTCACTTTCGATTCTGTCGAGATCCGAAAATCTCCCTAAAATTTCTTATTTAAATCACCAATAATCTTTTTTCTGAAACTCGAAGTTGACATCTTTTGTGATTCCAGCATGAAACTCATTGAAACACTGAAAATGATAGAGGTTTCCTCCTTCCAAATGTGCTTTAAACAATGACAGTTTTCTCCGACATCCTTTAATGATTCTATAGAGATCACATACAAGGTTATTCTTCCCCTGAAATTTCAAGTTCAATTCAATCATGTGGGATGTGATGTCAACCAAAAATGACAATTTTGACAACCAGGTTGGATCCGACAGAAGTGGATCGGCTGTGTATTTCTCGATAATAAATATATATATTTCTCTTCTCAGCTTATAAAAACGAGACAAGACTTTACCGCAGCTGAGCCACCTCACTGCCGTGTGATAAGGCAAGTCACAGAAATTCGAATCAATTTCTTCAAGAAACGCCTTAAATTGGCGATGATTAAGTGCATGACTCCGAATGCAGTTCACTGCAGAAATGACTGGTTTCAGTATGCAAGAAATATCTAAGTCTTTTCCACAGAGTGCATACTGATGTATGATGAAGTGTATGAACAGAGCGCTTGGGAGTTGAAGATCTTCCAAGTGTTTCCTGATCAGTCCCACCAGACCCTTCTTCACTCCAGCCATGTTTTTTTCCTTCATTAACTGTTACACCTCTAAGCTGATTCTACTGAAGGTTATAGTCTTGCAAAAATTTATGCACTTCCATGAAAATGTCCTCTCCAGTTGTTCTTTCGTGCATGCTGCAAACTGATGCCAACTCTTCCGTGATCTGAAAGTCCAAATTAACTCCACGAATGAACACGAAACTTTGTGACGTACTCGAGAGATCAACAGACTCATCCAGTGGCAGAGAATACCATAGGAAGTTTCTAGCTTTTTGGCGTATCTGTAATGCGATGTTCTTACCCAAGTTCTTCTGCTCTCCGTACAACTGAAGTTGCTGAATGGCTGATACTTTCAAAGAAATTGGCTTTTTCAGGACACAGCTTATTTGCTGCTTCCATCACACACTCTTTGATGAAGTTGTCGTCAGTAAAAGGTTTTCCTCGCTCTGCCATCCTATGCACTATTTTGTAACTTGTACGAGTGACAGATTCATTTTCAGCAAACTTTCTCGTGAAGAGATTCTTTCGAGATTCAAAAACACGTTTCATGGATTCAAATTTCTCAGAACGGAACTTTCCTGAAAATTTCAAATACGTGGACAGATGTTTTGTTTCATAGTGACGCCGAAGATTGTACTCTTTCAAAACGGCAACACTTTCGGTGCATATCACACAAGTAGCTTTCTGTTTTTTATGTTTCTAGAAAATAGTACTTTTCTCCCCATTCTTCATTGAAAGCACGACACTCAGAGTCAACTTTTCTTATTTTAAAAGCAACCATAACGATGGGTGAAAAAAAAAAACAGTATCTGAAAATGAAAAACACAGAGCGCTGTGAGAAAAGTATTGTACTGGTCCAAGAACGCACAAACAAAATATATTGAAACGTACGTTTGCCACGACACTTTCCTAAGAACGAGTTACGAAAAGCGCATAACCCGATTAATAAGAGAAATGAGCTTGCTGAAGCGGTAACCCTCGGCTGCTGAATTTACAAGACGAGTCGATAGGACGAGGGTTAAGTCTGTTCTTGTTTTTGAAATCCTAATGCTTTCATAGATACGTGCCTCGATATGAATAAACGGGCATCAAGGACGAAAGAAGAATTTTCCTATTGGTTAGATATGTGCGTGACAGCCTTGTTTCTTTTTATCATAACGTTTTGTGTTTGCCAGCTTAAAGCAACAATCGGTGTGATTTATTTTGTTATGACAGTCGGACATTTGATGAAATGCCACAAAATTATTTCCAAGCGGCTAGCTGCTGGCGGGCCGGACAAAATGACCTCGAGAGCCGTAGTTTGCTGACCCTTGGTATAGCTTATTGACCAAACACATTAGTGGGTAAGGATGTTATAGTGAAAGAACAAGTTTAACTGTACAGCGTATTGACCAGACACAGTAGAATGTAAGGATAATGGTACAGCTGCGTGAATAGACACAACATCATATAAGAATGTTGTAGAGTAAGAACAATTTTGTATAACTGAAGTAGATGTCAGTTGTTTATGAAAGTTTTTTTGTTTATAAAAAAAGATTAAAGATAAGTAAGAGACCTTTATCTGTGTTCTTTAAAATCTATAGCTTGTTGTAGTTTCAATGACTAACACATCTATAAAAAGTATTTATTTGGTATAACACTGAGTATTATTTCAAATATAGCAGTGGCAGTGTTTCTTAGTGTAAGATACCAGCTTTATTATCATTCACAAGATTTACACATATGGTTTACAGTTGTTTCAGAAGTCTTTCATGTAAGCTCATCATATGACATGTGGTGATTAGAGATATTCAAGTCCTCTGTTTTGTTTTTTGCAATTTTTTTTACAATATTCTGTCAAAATAAATTTATGAAATGCAATCCCATTGTTGCTTGGCTAGTCTGAGGCACGATGAAAGCAAGAAATATAAGTGTGTTACGTAAATGCTGTTTTGTTATTTGATGTATTGCAATCTGTTACAGCTGTCATGAACTTGCAGATCAAATTCCGATGTTCTGCCTGGCATATTCACAAATCCACCACTTAATGCCATCATCTGTCTAACCTCTTGTTGGTTCATTGACATCAGTAACCAGGTCCTCACGACTTTACTCCAGGTGATTTAATAATGTTGGTTCTGTTTCTCGACTTGCATTTCAATTGCTTTTTATGACAAGTTGGCTTAATATTAACTGCAAGGTTTCTTTGCATATCAATTGAAAACCAAATTAATACAGTAATGTACTGGAAACTTTTCTACAATGATATTTAAAACTAGATTTGTTTAAAACTGACAAGCTATAAACGAAAGCAATCAGAAGTTTTGTTTATCAGTAGATCTTGTCTGTAGAATAACACTAGTAATTAAACAACAATGTTGAACCAGGCCTTGGAAGATGTTTGATATAGACGAGTTACACGGATTGTATGCAAAGTTATAAATAGCAAAGAAAATACACCTAGTTTACCTTATTTTATGCACATGTGTTATTAATATTTGAAATGATTTTGATTTATTTTAAATAGGTAGCTTAGAACACAAAGTATTAACACATAACATAGAAATAATGTTCGAAAACTATTATAATTGTGCTCTACTTCAAACAATTATATAGTACGAGTGCTTTTTAAAAGCTTATTATAAATAGTTATAATTTTCATAAACTGTTATGATCGACCTATTGTATTTTTTACATTACATTCTTTATCTATTACCTTAGGATTTTTCCAGAATTTGAAAAGTGAATAAGAGTTTTCTTTGTTTGTTTGTTTTTGAATTTTGCAGAAAGCTACTCGAGGGCTATCTGCGCTAGCCGTCCATAATTTAGCAGTGAAAGGCTAGAGAGAAGGCAGCTAGTCGTTACGACCCACCGCCAACTCTTTTACCAACAAATAGTGTGATTGATCGTCACATTATAACGCCCCCACAGCTGAAAGGGTGAGCACGGTTGGTGTGACGGGGATTCAAACCCGCGACCCTCAGATTACGAGTCGAGCACCTTAACTACCTGGCCATGCTAGGCCCTGTAGTGATTCATCAAGTTATAAAAGGCATTAACAGTATTACAGTTGCTAATGCAATAGATGGGTTCCCCGCTAGGACAGCAGTATGTCTTCGGATTTACAACGTTAATGTCAGAGGTTCGATTCCTCTCGGTGAACACAGCAGATAGCGCAATGTGGCTTTGCTATAAGAAAAACACACACGCAACTGATGGACTGTGTAAATAGTGTTCCGATCACTTCTGTGTTTCTTGTATCTCAACTGGCATAAAGGGTTCTGGATTGAACAAAACCCATCGTCGACAGCGGGTGTGGCGAGTAGTTAAAAATGTCGCATTAAGAAATATAATACGTTTAACATAATGTATTATAACAAGTATAATGAATTTTAGTTGAAACAGAAGGTGGTATCTCATAACACAACAAAATTCTTGACATTCCCGCATTGCATCATTTTATACTTGTACTATAAAACTGAATTTACATTCAGCTTAGCTCCAAATCAACCACACCATAAATTATTTAGTATAACTCGGTGGTGATTTGATGATTATAATTCTTAAACATTGTATAATATCCACCACGGATCAGGAGAGGTTGATATCAACTAGTAATTAATGTATAACTCATTAGAACTGCATTTATAATGACCTGTGAATGGTGGATAATCTACATTATTTGGAAAGGTTGACAATGTATCAGCTAGTGACTTAAAATGTGCGATTTATTAAGAAACACTGAGTACTGGTGACCAAAGAAAGATAAGATACTTATGATCTGGAGAAGATGAATACCAGCTTTTGATGGAAGAAAGAACGTTTGCAAATATCAAGAGAAGATATAATATTATCTTACGACCAGATAATGATCGAATACATTAGAATAAAAAAGTATGAATATCAGATAGCTAAAAATAATTGGTAGGATATAAAGATAGAAAAATGAAGAATCATACATCTGTCAATGACATTAAAGACGTTAAATATCAAACAAAGAAATTATGTAAACCAGTGATAAAGAAGTAAATGATACTCCTCATTTATTTGTAAAGATGGTAATGTTTACTATTAACGAGAGAAATTTTAACTATCTTCCTGTTATGACTTAAACAGAAGGATATCATGTCGTACTCAAGACTTAAACATTGGCTAGCTGTTATCTGTTTATTTTAATAAAATATAAAAAAAACTGTGTTTATTTGATTGTTATGAAAGCTATAAATGGATAGTCGTGTTCAACACCTCACGAGTATCGAAACCTGGTTTTCAGTGTCATGAAACTGAATACTTACTACTGACCCACCAGTAGTGGGAGTGAAAGATGTATTGTTTTTTCTTTTTCAAAGACAGTGGTTAAAATGATGTTCAACATAAAGCAGTGATTAGATAATTATTCATTAAATAACGTGTCTTAAAACATCGATAAATGAAGGTTTAATATTTCCTAATTAATGATATTTACGGTGTTTTGAGTTTGTTTTGGTTTTTGACTCAACACAATAAATGCATATTTGTGTATGTTTTCAATCTATATTTATAATGACGAAATTCATGTTTGTTTGCACTCTTAACTTCTCAAAGTAGCCTACTGAGCCAATGCCAACCAAAATTTGTATGTCAACATTATGATATGACGGATTAGAACGTTCTATTGGTTGCTTCCTTTCCTTAGTTTATTTCTTTCTTATTTTTATTTATTCTGATAATGTAGTTTGTCATAAAGATTATTTTACAGGAACATTTATGTATATATACACGTGTTTATATTGCAGAGCCTAAAGCTGATATAACAGCCGTTTGGATATTATTTTACTTCCATAAAAGATAAGGTAATTAATTCGCCTTGCTCTAAGTAATAAAGTGACCCACAGTAGTTCAGGTGACGATGTGTGGAACTGGTGTTTTGTGGTATTCATTCTATTATCTCTCAAACTAGTTGTACTTAATATATTGGAAACGTGTTTAGCAAGAGATGGAATAGGCTGACGATGTGTAGAACTGGTGTTTTGTGGTATTCATTCTGTTGTCGCTCAAACTAGTTGCACTTTATACATTGGAGACGTGTTTGGCAAGAGATGGAATAGGGTAGGCGATGTGGGCAATCTGCCTTCACTCCAGCCAGCCTGTCTGTTCACATTTGGCACAGATAGTATTGATGTGGCTTTTTGAGAAATCCAACGAGTAAACGACAAGTAAGGTCACACCGACTATCAGAAGTAGGTTCAGAAAGGATAGAAAAGGACCGTGTGATTTTTTGTGTGTTTTCAGGGAATTATATATTTTTGTTTCATATAATAAAAGAAAAGTTCTAGGTTTTGTTTATTTGTAGTTAAGCACAAAGCTTAATAAGCTAATAATATAATAGGATAGTAGACTATCCGTGCTCTGCCCACCAGTTGTATCTAAACCCGGTTTCTGGCGTTGAAAATTCACAGTCATATCTTTGTGCCACTAGGAGCCAAGAGAACTCTCAAGAGACACCATGGTTTTAATAGAAAATCCATACCTCGCACCAGAAACACATAACTGTTTGAATTTTTTTCTCTAAATATTATTTTGTTTCTTTGTTTGGAAATTCTCATAAAGTTACAAAAGGGATATCGGTACATAGTTGCCATTAATGTCGAACCAATAGACTCTAGGCTTACTTGTTTCTTTTGTTACTCTTTTAATACATCGATGGTCTCCGAAGCATTTTTGTAACAATTCTATTGAGCAAATGCACATTTTCGTTTTAAGTACCCTGAAGATATTTTTTCCTAAACCATAGCACAAATAAAACATTTTTATGTTAAAGTTAAACATAAATGCACGTTTCTTACAGATTAAACCCATTAATAAACCAATGTGTGATTTACTTATGTTTTGCATGAATAACAGAGAAAGTATTGTTATACGTGTAAAATTTAGAATTTTGGCTTATTGTTGGACTTCTTAGTGCTAAACAATAATCTATCTGTTACTTTATAAAAGTGACAATTAATTCCATTATTCGGACAAAGGCTCAAACAAATATTTGGTAATAACGAAAGATTCTGGCTAACTGCTCTCTCTGTGGTCAATAGTCTAAAATTAGAAGCAAACCCTAGTTTAGTCTCAACTGGCCATTGACAAGGATATTTAACTATATGTAACGAAGGGTCCTTTTTATTTTAAGGGGAATTTCTTTCTGAGATATATTTTGTCAATATCCATCACATATTTTTAAACTTAACTAATCCATAATTTATTGAAATTTCAATATTAAATGTATTAAAATACTTTTTATTTTTGCTGAACACTTTCATCCAAACTGCTACGTTAACGCCATCTCTTGCACCAAAATTAATATGTACATATCTTAATCTTGAAAAAAATTTCCTTTACATTAAAATCTAAAGTTAAAAGCAACAATATTTGATTAAAGAAGGCACGCGTGAATAATGTCAAAATTTCTACAAACGCGTGTGATTCTTATAAAAAGCCGAGAGACGAAAAACAGAATATTGTCGGTGATATACAATCAGTATTGTACAGGCCTAAGAAGCTATAACGTTTTTCTTGATGACGAGAAACCCACTTGAAATAAAAATGTATCTTAAAACAGTTGGTATTGGTATTAACACATTTATTGATAAGCAGAGAATAATTTTTATTAATCGGAAACTACAGAATAGGATTAGGAACCTTAATTGTTTTCGAGCGTACCAACCGTTCAACTACAGACGTTATTTCTACAGGGACATTAAATATATCTTCGCCGAAAGAAATGAATTATTAAGGGTATGAGACCAGTTAAAAAAGACGGCGTAAGATTAAGCGAGGTTAAACAGTACCAACTCAGAATAAACTTTTTCGGTGTGGACTTGAATCGTCGATAAAATATTCTGTTTTAAACTAGATATACGACTCAGTATTGTCTTATAAGTTTGTAATACTGCCGTATATAAATCATCATTTGTAATAACTGTTAGTAATAACCGTAATTATAAATTGTATAATTTTGGTGTTTGTATATTAAAATATATTTACATAAAGAAAAGAAAAATGGAAATTGTGTGTATCAATCTTGTTGGCAAATAACAAAGTTAATACATATTAACTACTAATTCCAAATCGAACTTCCTGTTATTTGAGATAGTAATACGAAACGTACATAATAATAAATCGGAGAGGTAGGTTGGTTGATTTGGCGTTTTAAGGCGCAAAGCAGCTAGGCTATCAGCGACAAACAGCCTGTAAAAAAAACTGAAACTAAAATTGTTAAAATTCGTAAAACGGAATAATGTTGAACAAAACAAAGCCTAATTTTTGAATTAAAAAATTAAATAGTATTAAATCCATTTTTAAATCTAGTTTACAGCAGAAAGAGAGAAAATAAAGTAATACAAGTTTTAAAAGACTGTAACATGCCTCCCAGTGGCTCAGCGGTATATCTACGGACTTACAACGCTAAAAACCAGGTTTCGATATCCGTGGTGGGCAGAGTACAGATAGCCCATTGTGTAGCTTTGTGCTTAATTCAAAATAACAACTCTGTAGCATAAGTTTAATTATTATAACTCGCTAGGATGACTAACGGATAGGTTCAAACATCAGTTTTAGTCATCTGAAGTTGGCTTTTCCAGTCCTGGTTTCGAGTTATTTGGCGTTACGGGCATTTTCTAATTTTGTATCGAACTAGTTTTATTTAATTCGTAAAAAGACAACATGTTAAAAAAAACAGTCTAACTTGTGAATACTTAAATAGCGTTAAAAAGGCCAATGACCTTAAAAAAAACTAAAAACATTTGTAAGGTGGACAGTGTCATCATTGCCAATGACACTTTTCAGTATCAGGAATAAACCTTGGGACAAAATATGTCTTAAAATGGAGCCGTCGTTGACAAATCGGAGAGTTGTCCGAAATAAAATTGTAGTACGTAGCAGTACAAACTTTTTTTTTATTATTTACAAACCTCTTGAAGAGGCCTCATAATCACATATATTACATACAAAACAAATACAAAAATCAAATACACAGTTATATACAATTGAATGCACCTAATACTATCTGTAATTGCTCATATTAAAGGACACATAATAATGTAACGTTATGAACAAGGACAAACAAGTTTAGAATAAAATTGAAAGAAAGAATTGACATCATTATGAATAACATACCTGGAATAATCAAAACTTATTTTCTTTCTTAACTGACTTTTATAAAATGACAACAGATTTAAATGGATATTTTTGGCTAAACAAATTTTCCTAACAGTCATAATACAATATTTAGATAATGTAATAAAAACATGCTGTCTTTTCCTAATCCTTCTAGGAAGCCCTGTACAAGAATTCGCCGTTTCTGATTCATTGGTACTACTTTTTGTATGATAATAAGGGTTGAACCATTGGGCACAGGCAATATAAATGTCTCACTGTTTCAGTTTCTTTTCCACAAAGTGTACATAAGCCAGTATCATGTTTTTCATATGAACAAGTTTATTGTTCGTCATTAAAGCATTGTTACAAAATAAATAATCTACATCAACAAAAACAAAGCCTTTGAATAGGTGATAAGTATATTTATGTATTTTTTCCCAGTTAGTATCTCTTAAAATATCTTTCCATGCAGTAATTTCTTCAGTAGCGGGGATGGAGTTCCGGTATATTAACTTAATCAGTTTTTTAACAGGAAGATCATTTAAGTGGATAACATTTTCACCATCTGAATCACACATCTCAAAAATATTTTGTCGTACTAAATTACAGCCCTCGAGGTCATTTTGTCCGGCCTGCCAGCAGCTAGCCGCTCAGAAATAAAATGTGGCATTTCATCAAATGTCCGACTGCCATAACAAAATAAATCACACCGATTGTTGCTTTAAGCTGGCAAACACAAAACGTTATGATAAAAAGAAACAAGGCTGTCACGCACATATCTAACCAAAAGGAAAATTCTTCTTTCGTCCTTGCTGCCCGTTTATTCATATCGAGGCACGTATCTATGAAAGCATTAGGATTTCGAAAACAAGAACAGACTTAACCCTCGTCCTATCGACTCGTCTTGTAAATTCAGCAGCCGAGGGTTACCGCTTCAGCAAGCTCATTTCTCTTATTAATCGGGTTATGCGCTTTTCGTAACTCGTTCTTAGGAAAGTGTCGTGGCAAACGTACGTTTCAATATATTTTGTTTGTGCGTTCTTGGACCAGTACAATACTTTTCTCACAGCGCTCTGTGTTTTTCATTTTCAGATACTGTTTTTTTTTCACCCATCGTTATGGTTGCTTTTAAAATAAGAAAAGTGGACTCTGAGTGTCGTGCTTTCAATGAAGAATGGGGAGAAAAGTACTTCTTTCTAGAAACAAAAAAAAACAGAAAGCTACTTGTGTGATATGCACCGAAAGTGTTGCCGTTTTGAAAGAGTACACTCTTCGACGTCATTATGAAACAAAACATCTGTCAACGTATTTGAAACTTTCAGGAAAGTTCCGTTCTGAGAAATTTGAATCCATGAAACGTGTTTTTGAATCGCGAAAGAATCTCTTCACGAAAAAGTTTGCTGAAAATGAATCTGTCACTTGTACAAGTTACAAAATAGTGCATAGGATGGCAGAGCGAGGAAAACCTTTTACTGACGGAAACTTCATCAAAGAGTGTGTGATGGAAGCAGCAAATGAGCTGTGTCCTGAAAAAGCCAATTTCTTTGAAAGTATCAGCCATTCAGCAACTTCAGTTGTACGGAGAGCAGAATAACTTGGGTAAGAACATCGCATTACAGATACGCCAAAAAAGCTAGAAATTTTCTATGGTATTCTCTGGCACTGGAGAATCTGTTGATCTCTCGAGTACGTCACAAAGTTTCGTGTTCATTCGTGGAGTTAATTTGGACTTTCAGATCACGGAAGAGTTGGCATCAGTTTGCAGCATGCACGAAAGAACAACTGGAGAGGACATTTTCATGGAAGTGCATAAATTTTTGCAAGACTATAACCTTCAGTAGAATCAGCTTAGAGGTGTAACAGTTAATGAAGGAAAAAAACATGGCTGGAGTGAAGAAGGGTCTGGTGGGACTGATCAGGAAACACTTGGAAGATCTTCAACTCCCAAGCGCTCTGTTCATACACTTCATCATACATCAGTATGCACTCTGTGGAAAAGACTTAGATATTTCTTGCATACTGAAACCAGTCATTTCTGCAGTGAACTGCATTCGGAGTCATGCACTTAATCATCGCCAATTTAAGGCGTTTCTTGAAGAAATTGATTCGAATTTCTGTGACTTGCCTTATCACACGGCAGTGAGGTGGCTCAGCTGCGGTAAAGTCTTGTCTCGTTTTATAAGCTGAGAAGAGAAATATATATATTTATTATCGAGAAATACACAGCCGATCCACTCCTGTCGAATCCAATCTGGTTGTCAAAGTTGTCATTTTTGGTTGACATCACATCCCATATGAATGAATTGAACTTGAAACTAAAGGGGAAGAATAACCTTGTCTGTGATCTCTATAGAATCATTAAAGGATTTAGGAGAAAACTGTCATTGTTTGAAGCACATTTGGAAGGAGGAAACCTCTCTCATTTTCAGTGTTTCAATGAGTTTCATGCTGGAATTACAGAAGATGTCAACTTGGAGTTTCAGAAAAAAGATTATTGGTGATTTAAATAAGCATTTAAGTGATTTTAGAGAGATTTTCGAATATCGTCAGAATCGAAAGTGACATTCTCCTTTTTCAGAATCTTTTTGATTATGTCATTGATGATGTGCCAGTGGAACTACAGCTGGAGGTCATTGATTTGCAAGGAAATGACTTGTTGAAAGCATTGATGATAGAAATGGTTGATAGCCATTTTCTTGTTGCATTCAAGTAGTTCATAACATTATCTTCTTTTCCACTTTCGGTAGAAATTACAACTTCTGATTCTGTAACAGTGGCGGGAACACTCTCCAACGGTTTTCATGTCTCGTGTTTTCAACATACGATCGTACGTTAGTAACTTGAGTGATTAAAACAGGTGATTTCACTTCTACTCCGGACGCGATGGGGGAGTCGGTGAATTCAGGAAGCTTTTCTTTTTCGATATTAGTAAGTTGATTATTATCGTTAGCGCAATCTCGCAAAAAAATGTCTGATCTCTCCACATTTCTGATATTTACGTTTAGGACACCTGCTGTACAAATGATCATCGGCCATACATCTATTAGACACTTTTACCTGATCATTGTGTTTTATCTGATGGAATGCAGCCTTTTCAACTGGATCTATAAGCCTTCTTTGATAACCTACGGTAGAGATGATACACCTGTTGGTAAGTGAAAGCGTACATACCTTTAGAGATACCATTAATACGTTTCCACACAATCGGGCCTTTTAGAGTGCAACCTTGTTCGATTAATTTGTTCTTAATATGATTGTCCGTTACGTATTCTTGTACTTGAAAGAATGAAACAATACAACTTTGTTAGCGACACCAAGTACTTCTCAAACCTTCCCGTTAATAAAAACACCATTATCATCATCAGTGCAAACTCTGGCATTGGTTAATTCTTGTTGCTCTGTCTACGTTACATTATGTTTTCGTATATATATTATTGTTTCATTTCAAAACGTTCCTTATGGGTTTCTCGTTAACTAATAAGGCTTGCTTCTATCTTGAAAAAGAAAGGTTACTCGGAGCGTCGCCATGACTGAAAAAATAATAAAAAATGTACTTGTATATAAGAGGATTTAGATATCAATGAAAAAATAATTAAAAATTAAAGTTATTTTAAAACTATCACAAAATCTGGACTATTGGTTAATAAATAACTCTAGTTCAACAACCACCGCACGTGTAATAACTGAGAGTCCAAGAATAATTGTTAAGCGTTACTGTATCATAGCAACACAACGGAAATTCGAAAAAGAACAATAATTCGAATAGTGAGAAAAGTTTAAACCTCAAAAGTGTAAACACAAGAAATTATCGATATTAAATTAAGTGGAAGTAAACACAAAACAAACAAATCTTATTAATACTTCTTAATAAAAAAGGTAAAAACAAAATTATTTGTATTTTACAAAATTCTCTAGAAGGAATTAGCCTGTAAAAATATACCTTAAATTTTAAAAGTAAGCAGTTGCTTACCACTACATTCCTTTATCAATAATATTAGCATGATATCCACAGAGGCACTTAAACGTCAAAACTATTCCAAACACGAATCATGAAATTATCAAGTTACCAGAGAAATCAACATTTATTAATTTAATTATTGTGGTGATACCTCATAATTTTTATATATATATAAATGTAAGTCTCACAAATGTTTTCCTAACTTACATAGGATTATAGTACAACAAAAAACATTGGGCATGAGAGGTTCCGCTTCTTAATATTATGGACAAAAGACATTAGATGTATGAAAACTGTTTATGTATATCTAAAGAGACGAAGAGGAGTCACTGAGCGTTAATTCCCCCCCCCCCCTATCGTTAAAGTTGTAGATAATCTTTGGATTGTGATAAGGAGAATTAACTACTTAAATTATTTAAATATTTCTTCAAGACCCTGGTGTGTCTATTAGACGTACTTGTGTGGTTTATTGAATTCTATAAAAACTATTAAATAAAATAGTTATGTAGTAAATAATTACTTTCTGCAAGACAGTTAACTTGAGCAAACCTTCTATCTTTATTTTATACCAACGTATATATGTGATATTAACATGAATTCTCAGCTATGAAATTTTCAAAATATTTCACTGTAATGATTTTAAGACACAGTTAAATATGCTTGTCTTTGTTGTAGATTTAAAATACTGATTTTATTTATTCCTAAATCGTTTTAAAACATTCCGATTATTGTATATTTTTAAAACTACAAATTTTGTTTTTGTTTTGATTCGAAAAACGAAGTACACAGTTTGCCTCTGCACTGTGCCATTTGGGACATACAGGGTTTTAAGAAAGGAAAGGCCTTGATGGCAATATGAAACTTTGTTTGTTCGAAAGTGAAATGACTTATCTAACCATACATTATCTTGTTCCATAAAATAATATGTATTCTCCCATCATAATTCAGCCTCGTAATTCAAATAACATACAAAATGATAAATCATTCTTTTCAAAATTAAAAAAGTTCTATAGTTGCTACAGAAATTGTCCACAAACATCTTTTCTTCTAATATCGTATCATCAGTTGAACTTGTACTTCTCAGTTTAGTGCATATACCTGATAATATCGTATCATCAGTTGAGCTTGTACTTCTCAGTTTAGTGCATATACCTGATAATATCGTATCATCAGTTGAGCTTGTACTTCTCAGTTTAGTGCATATACCTGATAATATTGTATCATCAGTTGAGCTTGTACTTCTCAGTTTAGTGCATATACCTGATAATATTGTATCATCAGTTGAATTTGTACTTCTCAGTTTAGTGCATATACCTGATAATATTGTATCATCAGTTGAACTTGTACTTCTCAGTTTATACCTAAAATCATATCCTTACTGAAATAAATCCCTCTATGATTTAAACAGTTAGAAAGAATTGAAAACTTACATGACGCGTTTTCATCAGTAAATTATGGCATTGGGAAGGTAAGTAGTGGCAATGGTATACATCACGACAACCGGTATTGGAAAAGAGCGATTGGTTAAAATAAATAAAAACGCGTTTTTACTCAAGTTAGAAGCGCAAATTGTTTCCATTTTATTTCAAACTATTGTGCTTTTCCTTCTTTGTGGCTAAGGGTGCCATATAACATTCATATAAATAAATATATTCACAACCATTACTAGTTGCGTTGGAACTGTACCTTAAAACTAAAATAAAAATTCATGACTTTCATTTAGATGTACAAAATAGAATAAATTAAAAAGATGTTGATAGATATTAATATGAAGTTTTTAATGTTTGGAAATACAAATGAAAGTTTATTTTCCACATTATTTTAATTCAGTGGTACAATTTTCCCCTCGAGGCTGTTTCTGGTTGTTAGGGCGTGAAATAAATATATATTCATTTCTTATATGAGTATAAACATAATACACAATATATGGTAACTACACAAGGATGAATGTTAAGATACTGCCTCTTCTTTAACCACTGGTGGTGTCATTCATAAGTCGCTGTTTCTATGCAGCGCACTTTCTAATACACAGAGTTATCCCTTTTCCACTTTATCTTTCAATATTTATCAAACATCTACAGATAACGACTTTCGAGAGTTCATTTCAACAGTTCATTAATACAGAAGTTCACGGAAGATGTCTGCAAATTAATTTATGTTTGTGAATGCATGTTATAAAGGGCCTGTCGTGTTCATTTAAACGTGGGTTGAGTGTTTCGTCTTGGTGAAACCATACCTTGTCTGGCACGCAGTGTCTGGCAGTTACAAACCATACCTTGTCTGGCACGCAGTGTCTGGCAGTTACAAACCATACCTTGTCTGGCATGCAGTGTCTGGCAGTTACAAACCATACCTTGTCTGGCACGTAGTGTCTGGCAGTTACAAACCATACCTTGTCTGGCACGCAGTGTCTGGCAGTTACAAACCATACCTTGTCTGGCATGCAGTGTCTGGCAGTTACAAACCATACTTTGTCTGGCATGCAGTGTCTGGCAGTTACAAACCATACCTTGTCTGGCACGCAGTGTCTGGCAGTTACAAGCCATACCTTGTCTGGCACGCGGTTACAAACCATACCTTGTCTGGCATGCAGTGTCTGGCAGTTACAAACCATACCTTGTCTGGCACGCAATGTCTGGCAGTTACAAACCATACCTTGTCTGGCACGCAGTGTCTGGCAGTTACAAACCATACCTTGTCTGGCACGCAGTGTCTGACAGTTACTTATCATTACCACTGTAACTTTCACCCATCATATATCACAAGAACATAGGTTTGCAACTGTTCATTTGTTTGTTTTTTGAATTTCGCGCAAAGCTACTCGAGGGCTATGTGCGCTAGCCGTCCCCAATTTAGCAGTGTAAGACTAAAGGGAAGGCAACTAGTCATCACCACCCACCGCCAACTCTTGGGCTACACTTTTACCAACGGATAGTGGGATTGACAGTAACATTATAATACCCCACGTCTGAAAAGGCGAACATGTTTGGTACAACGGGGATGCGAACGCGCGACCCTCAGATTACGAGTCGCACATCTTAACCCACCTGGCCATGCAGGGCCGAATACTCAGCTATTACTTCTAGAACTTCCGAACCTTAAATTAAATAAATCAATTGGTTTTTATTAAAAAATATATTATTTTTGGCATTTTTTATATTTCTTTAGAGTTGTAATTTTTAATACCTTATATATTTGTCATATAATATTTAATATTATGACGCATTGCTAAATATTTTAATGCCTGGTATAACTTTGTCTTATAAAGAGAAATGCGATATAGGATACAGTGAGTATAAGTACAATCGTGTATAAAACAATGATGATTATAGAACGACGATTACTTAAGAAAACATGTCGAGAAATTTGTCGCTATATGTTTAGTCTGTAAGGAGATGTGCTGTCGTTTTCAATAAAAAAGTTATTCAAACTATGGGTTAAAAGAAACATGTCGAAAAACTGTTTAGTTTCTAATGAGTTGACACTATCGAGGTCAGTAAAGGGGTTATGCAAGCTATAGACGCTGGATTGACGAGTGGAACCAGGAAGAAACTTTGGCAGCTTTACAACATTACAGTATGAGCTAAAGCTACAAATGATTGATAAATAACAAGCTTTAAACCTCCTAAAATAGACGTCAGCCAGTACTTTGATAAAGTATAGATAACAGTATAGTGACGGTCAATCCCACTATTCGTTGGTAAAAGAGTAGCGCAAGAGTTGGCGGTGGGTGGTGATGACTAGCTGCTTTCCCTCTAGTCTTATACTGCTAAATTAGGGACAGTTAGCGCAGATAGCTCTCGAGTAGCTTTGCGCGAAATTCAAAACCAAAAACAAACGAAGAGCATTGCTCTCTCCTGAGAAAGAACCTGCTTCAAGACTCCAAAAAGGCTCTCTCCCCAGGAAAAGAAGTTGTCTCTACTTCTATACGAGTTTCTTATTCAAGATGTCTTTTACTGTAATGGGACATCAGACTGTTTTTCCCTTGAACTCTCTGTAAGTATTTAATGCCATTACTTCTAAGCATCGGTTATCATCTTAAGTATTATGAAATTAATGAATGTTTTGCAAAAGTATTATTAAAATAGTCAAAGTTAATCTACTTAAGAAAATGTTTGTTGATTGTAACTATTAAGCCCATAAAAGTTAATAAAAGAAGTGTTATTGAAATCTTAGTCTCAGACTTCTTTGCTTTAACTGAAAAGTTTCGAGTTAGTGCATTCTCACTTAAAAACAAATAAATCACACCACGAAGAATTAGCCAAAGCTCCTACTGCCAACCTGATCCAATCATTACATTACAATTACAAGGTTTGTGTTTCTACATTTTACACAATATGGAATTTAAAATAGTTTTATAATTAAAATTTCTGCATTGGTATCCACATTAATACATTTTTTTCATTTAAAATTGAAATTCCTATCATAATATAAACCTGTTTTTACCCATACTAGGTCTTTAACATTTACAGCGAATTATATGTTGAAAAATGCAAGCAGACATAACAGTTTAAAAATTCAAGAATAGACAAATCTAAATTGCCAGCCCACTGATCACAAGAACGTGCTAATGGAGTTGTACAAAACGTGGATGAAACCAAACTGGTACAACATGACATCACATCACAATAATCAAATGAAAAATTTATATTTAAACTTTACTAACTTAAAACTAAAATTCGATTATTGTATGCCTATCAAATTCTTGTTTATGGATATTATTACAGATTTGATTTTCTACTGTTTTATAACTTTCATATTGTCGAAATTGTAAAACAGAGATTTTAAAAATAATTCTATAATTAAATTGATAATGAATAAATTTAAAATTATGAGACATTTATTTTACTAAAAACAATTGTTACTGATTGGAAGTAGCTACTTATATATGTATGTTTATAAATAAAACAAAGTTTTTGTGGTAAACTCAAATTTTACTTGAAACGGTGAGTATAGGTTATCATCAACAAGAAACTTGCAGTGGTGTAACACCAGACTTTGTTTGTAATATTTCTTTCTTGCACTGTTTTATACGTACTACAGCTACATAACATTCACTGCATGAAAAATAGTTCCATTTTGTTAACATATGTGATCAGTATGTCAAAACAACAACAATTCATCATACTTTTCATGTAGGGGTTGAAGCATCCTTTGTGGTCATGTTACTGGATATGGTTAATGTTAAGTGTGCAGGCCTAAGGCAAACATATAGAGTGCTGTGTAACATTTACACAGAAAGAAATGATACAATCTTTTTTTTCACAATTAACTTCTTGAGCCTTTAATAAAGCGAAATCTGGAACATTTTGTAAAAAAGTTTAATTGTTTATCGAGCTCAAACTTGATCAGTATGAGTCGACTGTATCCGTGTGTGCAATCATCAATAGTGTTGGTTTATTCGATTACCTTAAATGTTTATATGGTAACCACAACTTGTCAGAAAATGTATTACTTCGTTATAGGATTTTGAATCAAGAAGAGAGAAAAAACATACCTTGGAATAGGACTTATTTCCACTGTTTTTTCAAAGGTTTTCAGTTTTTAATTTAAAGACACAAGTACTTAATCAGTTAAATTAATTTGTTATTATGTTTAACAAAACAGATTATAAAATAGCATCTAATGAAGTCATTGGGAATATAACAATAAAAGAAAGAGCGAGATTGTTTAACATTGTCCTTTATACAATTTTGGATTCTTTAACAATTATCTTCACCTAGTTTGTTTGTTTGTTTTGGAATTTCGCACAAAGCTACTCGAGGGCTATCTGTGCTAGCCGTCCCTAATTTAGCAGTGTAAGACTACAGGGAAGGCAGCTAGTCATCATCACCCGCCGCCAACTCTTGGGCTACTCTTGTTACCAACGAATAGTGGGATTGACCGTTACATTATAACGCCCTCACCGCTGAAAGGGCAAGCATGTTTGGGGCGCGACGGGGATGCGAACCCGCGACCCTGAGAGTACGAGTCGCACGCCTTAACACGCTTGGCCTTGCCGGGCCTAAAGCAAAAAGAGACCGAAAGAACAATCCTGGAGACAATAAATGAAAACTACCTAGAAGAAAGGGATACTTTGGTTCGAAATTCAATTAACTTCTCATTCATCTTACGATTATGATTAATATTTGGTACAAGTAAATTTACATTTTTTTACAGTTAAAAACATTCCATGTTAATATAATGTAAACTGCGTCAAACACCGTGTGCAATATCACAGATGTTGCATGTTTAAAATCAGTGTTGTTAATACCATGGGTTATCCCCAACCACTGAGAAAGATGCATTCAGAGGATCTTTAATCTTCAGAGTCGTTTGAATACATTCGATTTTTCTTTGTTTTCCTCTACCAGTCGATCGTCCCTGAAAATGTTACAAGACCTATTTAGTGTAATGCATGATATATATTTGTGAATAAGGAAAATAGAGAATTCTCCAATAAATACTACACTGCATGAACCGGGATCGTCGTGGTTGAATGATATTGATAGCATTTTGAGTTCATCACAGCAGCTCATTTCACTGAAATAAAAATTACAAATATTTGGGTTTAGTTTAGTTGAGTTAATAAAGAATATGGTATGAGGTAGGACCATGAGAAGCTTTGAGATTCATTCAATTGTGAATCTGGATTGAGAATTCGATTCGTTATCTGGGTTCTGATTTGATACTTTCAAATCTACACAGCTTGCGATAAACTTTGGAATTTAGATGATTACAGATTAGTTTGTTTAGATTGTTACTGAAACATGTTACTGATTGTCACAGTTGAAGCATTTACTTAAAGACAATGCACGAAATAATTACTGAGTAAAGTTATCACGGCATTTGAGTGAAATATTTGTATGTTGAACACTTAATTCTGTAATCGTTAATGTGTAGAACATAGGTAGTACTATTCTGAAATATTATTTTGTGCAAACGCATGCTTGTGATCCACATTTGTTTTTATTTATGTGACACCTGTATTTTTGGCTAGCTACTTTCTAGCAGAACTGAAATTATTTTTTAAACAAAAAAGGAAAAAATATAAATTTGTACTTACCAGAGAAGTGTTCTTGAATACGATTTTAACTTATCAAAAATTACATAAAAATATACTTTTGTTGTAATTTATGTATAAATAAATGTTTATTTTTTTAAAATTATGGTGGTCCCCCGCTACTACAACGGTATGTCTCCAGATTTACAACACTGAAATGAGGGGTTTGATTCCCCTCGGTGGGTTGAGCAGATAGCCCGATGTGGCTTTGCTATAAAAAAACAACAACAAACAAACAAAATTATGGTGTTTTTTGAATGGCATTATCATAAATAAAATTTCCGTAGGAATAAAAATTATATACTGAGTCATAAAGACAGATGAAGTGTTTAAAGAGCTCAAGACTATTTCGATAAAAAGCTGTCAAAAAATGGTCTTGAGATAATATAATGTGAATTATGAGTATAACTATGAATAGAATAGTCTCAACAGTGGTATGAATGAAAAGGATCTGGTTGATCAGTTTGTGAAGACATCCAGCAATGTGTTGTCGCTTGTGACTGAACAACTATGATTTTGTATGTACAGAAATACTGCATACAAGCCTAAAGATATTATAATGCCATTGTTTGTATCATTTGTTAGGTCTCTTTTGAAGTATTTTGTTTATTCTTGAGTTTCTTACCTCGAAAAGAACAATGGATTGTTGGAAAGGCTGCTGAAATAATGTCTTGGATGTTATTTAGATAGATTTAGTGGATAAGACAATCTTTATTGCTATGTTATAATAAATCGATTTTCGAAGCTTATCAAGCCGTTGCAGTCCATGTGCTCACATCCTGTCGGGCTTATCTCACCACAATGCATCATAAAAAATAGATTTGTGACGTAGTTTCCATTGCAAAGGTTCCGTCATGAGGCTGCCACTCCTCCGTGAGAACTTTCCATTAGTCAACCAGTGTGTAAGAACAACGGTTTCCTAGGGTCTGTTTAAATAGGCTGATCGTATAGAAATCTACATTTATTGGATCCAACGATTTGATCTCTACGTCTTCACATATGGAGTAGCAATATATGTTTCATTTTATAGCTACTTTGAGGTACACGACGATTAATATATCGTTGAAGCAAAATGTGCACATGCAACTTGTGTCAGTTTTCCAGACAAAGATTCTGTTTGATTATGTTGCATACTGTTACCTACGGCACACAGAGGGCTCTTAATAGTATCTTACCTTAGTGTTCTTTGATCCTCTACTACTACAAGATGCAGCACTTTGTTTATCATGGCCACCCAGCTTGTTGTAGACTTTTTTCTGGATGGATCTGGTATCCTAAGCTAATCCATATTGTTTTGATTTTACAATGTCCTTAAGAACAAAGGATATATCCATTTTGAAAATATAATTTTTTTAAATTCTAAACATGATATGGTTGTATAAACATTCTAAATCTTAAAAGATTGTTACATACCCTTACCGAAAGTGACCTGTTTTTCGTGCAATCATACAACATAACGCCAAACAATTTTTTATACACCGTTTCACCGGAATTTTATATTGATTATAGTTTTCGCATGAATGGTGATTTGCATATTTAAAACTATTTTAATATAACGTACTCAACAATGAATACAAAGCAAAACATGAATTGTATGAAAATTGGTAGCCTTGAGAAACATTGCTTTAATTTTTTTAATTCGATCGTTAAGTGCATGAGGTTAAAATGTAATTTGCAATTTGACCAAGTATTCTTCTCTTCCTAACTCGTAAGCCTCTTTTAATAGTAGCAATTATTTTGTTTGTAATGTAGCTATTGTGTTAGTGTTACTAATCTGAGTATATTTCTTCCATTTATGTTAAGACTAATGCAGAAGAAGATATTTTTACTTGAAAGAAATAGTATTTTACTAACTTCTTTGTAAGGTTTGTTTTGTTTTGAAATTCACGCGAAGCTACACGAGGGCTATTTGCAGTAGTCGTTCCCAATTCAGTAGTGTAAGAGTAGAAAGGAAGCAGCTAGTCATTACCACCCACTTCCAACTCTTTTACTAACAAATAGTGAGATTGACCGTCACAATATAACACCCCCACGGCTAAAAAGGGCGAGCAAGTTAGATATGATGGGGACTCAAACCTGCGACCCTCGGAATACGAGTCGTGTGCCTTAGCCACCTGGTCATGCCTAACTCCTTGTCTAAGTTGAGCTAGCTACTACGAAAAATATTTCATAGGGTTATAAGCTGGCGTATTTAAATATTTATACCACATCTATATATAAAAACAGCGAATGAGAACTATTTCAAAACCATAACATCACGGTAACTAAAGTGAACCGATGCCTAAGGCACTTTTATTAATTTCTAATTAAGATTAATCAGATACTTAAATTAGTTTCGTCTATAGTTGTTTTAAATATGAATAAAACTATGCAGATTCTTGTTTTCACTATCATATTTTAACCTTTTCCTTATTTTTCTGATGTTACATTTAATATAATATTTACTTCTTGTTCGCTTGTTTGTAAATATTGTGTGTGTGTTACCTTATAGCAAAGCCACATCGGGCTATCGAACCCCTGATTTGTAAATATTATATCGCTGAGTATAAAAGCTATTATAAGAGAAGAAAATAATGAAAGACAGAATAATGTTACCAACCTTTGTAAAAAGTAATAAGTTTCATAGAATGCACGAGTTACGAAGCGTTTAGTTAGAATAGTTTAAAACTAGATTCAGGTTTATTCTAAGTTAGTTTTTAACAGCAAATGTTGGAGTTTATCGCATGTATGGTTTTATTCTTCAGACTACAAACTTTTCTATCACATCAATTTGAGGTATAAATCAAAAAGTAGTTGTTGTTTTTTAATTTCGCGCAAAGCCACATGAAAGCAATCTCCGCTAACCGTTTCTAATTTAGCAGTGTAAGACCAAATGGAAGTCAACTAGTATTCACCACCCACCACCAACTCTTTTACCAACGAATAGTAGAATTGACCGTCACATTATAACGCCCCCATGTCTGAAAGGGCGAGCATGTTTGGTGTGAAGGGGATTCGAAACCGCTCCCCTCGAATTACGAGTCGAGTGTCTCAACCACCTGGCCATGCCGAGCCCTATTACAAAGTAGAAACACTTCTAAGAATATTACAAACTGATACTGAAGTCACAGAACTCAGAATGAAGTAACAATAATACTTATTTAATAATCAATAATATAACAATTTATTTGAGCATAAACGCATCATAAAGTTCCTTAGCGTACTATTATTTGTAAAAAATGAATTACATTGGTATTATAGCAATATTAGTTTGGGTATTTACTAAATACACCAAAGAGAACACGAATCAATGAACGCGAAAATGGTCAATGTAGTTACCAATTTCGTAAACAACGCCCTTCATTCTTAGGGTGACGTGACAGACAGCTGAATGAAGTTGTGAACACGGGAAATGGTCAATATAACAATCATTCATGTCAATAATGGCTTGTTACCTTGGGTTGATGTGATGCAGAGCAGAACAAAGATGTTCAAAATTAGGTTCTGTCAGATGGCACCTGTTAAATCCTTAGACATGGTAGGTGCTTCACTAAAAACAGCTCGGAATTCATTCTCATAGCGAAACATCATGTAGACCATCAGACATTGACCAATTTATGAGCGAAAACATTTGTGCTTACGATTGTATCATTGATATATTCACCAATAATTATTGTCTTTTGAAAAATATTCATTTTATTGACGTACGAACAGGCTGCAGAATCTTATATTATATACTCGTGTGTGTTTTAAGAATCCAACGAATAATATGACCTAGTTACACTAAAAAATCACAGTGTTATTTTTTGACCTGGAAACCTGGAGTTCTTCAGTTCCAATTCTTTGGACTTCAATAGATATTTACAAAACAAAATGGCAGTGCCACCTGTCAGAATAATCATTTATACTCCAACAATGGTTAGTTGTACTTCCATGGATGGTTGATTGTGAGACATATTTTAAACTATTGTAACCAAAGTTTGTGAAAAATAACCTGAAACTTTTTCTGTACGTTTTCACGCCAGCAGTTTTCTTATTTAGGTTAAAATATTTGTACTGCTTTTAAAAGTTTTAAGTTTTTATCCAGCTTTCTAACTGCTAGATCTTAAAGATAATAGGGGACAGAGATAATTTGTAACATAAAAGGTAATTGGTAACATAAAAGGCCCGGCATGGCCAAGCGTGTTAAGGCGTGCGACTCGTAATCTACGGGTCGCGGGTTCGCATCCTGGTCGCGCCAAACGTGCTCGCCCTTTCAATCGTGGAGGCGTTATAATGTGAGGGTCAATCTTACTATTCGTTGGTAAAAAAGTAGCCCAAGAGTTGGCGGTGGGTGGTGATAACTAGCTGCCTTCCTTCTAGTCTTACACTACTAAATTAGGGACGGCTAGCACAGATAGCCCTCGAGTTGCTTTGTGCGAAATTCCAAAACAAACAAAACAAAATGGTAACATAAAACTACAATTTAAGAATTGACGTATTTTGAGTGAAAAATATCACATGTCATAAGCTGAATTAAGTGTTAGTTATTTACACTCTTTCTTTATTAGTAAAAAAGTTTGCTTAAATAAAGTATTGTGCACAGAAATTTATATATGAAAAAAAAACAAATAAAAAGAAATTTAATAAAACTAATGATTGTCTGAGAAAAAATATTATACCCAATTTAGTTATTTGGTGTTTTATTATTGTCTGAAAACTGTATCATTTAATTATCTTTATTATATATTACAAATCTTCTAAAACGTATATGTACATATCACTTTTCTTTCTTCAGTCGTTTCATAAATGTATTTTTCAACGACCACCATTCATTGTATAAATTAAACAAAATTAAAAGGGCAAATATTTGTTTGTTTTTAATTTCGCGCAAAGCTATTCGAGAGCTAACTCTGTTAGCCGTCCCTAATTTAGCAGTGTAAGACGAGAGGGAAGGCAGCTAGTCACCACCACCCACCGCCAACTCTTTGGCTACTATTTTAGCAACGAATAGTAGGATTGACCATCACATTATAACGCTTCCACGCCTGAAAGGGCAAGCATATTTTGTGCGACCGGGATTCGAACCCGCGACCCTCGGTTACGAGCCGAACTCCTTAACCCACCTGGCTATGCCAGGTCGAGTAAATATTACAACCCAGTTTATGCAAATATAAATGGAGAGAAAATGTTAACAGCCATATGAAGTTACGTATTTAAAGACCGAAGATGCTTTCAATTTTAAAACAGTACTGAAGTTATACAGTGTCACATTAATTTTTAATAAAATTGTAAGAGTTGCTTCTTAATTATGCTAAAATAATTTGTTTTAAAATTATTAGAAGAGGTAATATCATGAGATTTGAAAAAATGAATAAATATAAATTTCGAACGGATTCTGAAAGAAGTGAATAAAAGCTAATAGTTAGAAGGTTAATTTCCAGATAAGTTCAGGATTAGCAGGTTAAAGGCTATGTAAAGTATTTTATTTAAGGATGGCTTTTCATTTCTGAGAACAAAATTCCTTCCAGGGATTTCCTTTTATGCTTTTAGACATGGCCAGGTGGGTTAAGGCGTTCGACTCGTAATCTGAGAGTCACGGGTTCGAATCCCCGTCGCACCAAAAATGCTCGCCCTTTCAGCCATGGGGGCGTTATAACGTGACGATCAATCCCACTATTCGTTGATAAAAGAGTAGCTCAAGTGTTGGCAGTGAGTGGTGATGACTAGCTGCCTTCCTTCTAGTCTTACATTGCTAAATTGGGGACGGCTAGCGCAGGTAACTCTCATGTAGGTTTGCACGAAATACAAACAAACAAACATGGTGATCCAATAATAAAAAGTAATTTGATTTTTCAAATATAAAAACACAAATGGCTGTGACAAAGTAGATAGAATAATAGATAGAATAAGTGAAACTCTCTTGTGCAAATATATGTTGTCCATTACATCTCACTTTGAATAAGAATTTTAATCCATTGCATGAGATTGTCTCCTGAAACTAAATCTGATAAAAACAAGTCATAAGAATGCTTCTTGTCCGATAACACCAAGTCCACAGGTTATTGACTCTATATTTGAAATTAAAGATAATGGAAACAAAAATATACAATTAAAACTACGAACTTGTCTCAGCAGCCACGCCTTTAATCATAGGTTTCACGAATCTAAGGACTTGGATTTGAAAGTCAACGTATCTAAGGGGACCACTTACTGTGATAAGTTTACTGGGTACGTGCGTCACAAACTTTATTTGAACTATCCATGTGACACATGGGTCTGATGGACAAAAAAAAAAAAAAAACAGTAACCGAAAATTTGTGATAGAATGTAATTAATGTTTTACACTTCTCGTACCAGCTTTGACGTGTTCGGCATGGTACTAAGAAGGAAACGAAATGTGTGTTTGGTACCTGGGGTGTAATAAAACAAGAGATTACTTGAAGATTTATGATGAGGGAAGCTGTTCACATTCCGAACTTTCTGACAACTCCCGTTGTTAAACGTTCCGTCCGCAAGAACCAAAACATTTACCTAACGCATAGTGATTAAAGCAGTCACTTTTCTAAATAATCTGATATAGCAGGAGGACATTTTAAAATGTGAAGTTTTCGACATCTTTGTATTCATGGTTTAGATATACGATCCGCTCAGTGTACATCTTTAAAGCTTATTACTTATGAGAATCATATAGGTAAGAGACAATAAACCAACAGAAGTTTTATCTCTAAGCGAAAATATTATTAAAAATTTAAGGTTTCCAATTATTTATTTTTTAACTATCGCAAAGGAAGAAGTAGTTTATTAAAGTTAAGGATGTGACGTTCAGGCATCTGGTTAGGGCTAGGTTTTAGTGCGTTTAAAATTTTTAATGTTTAATAAACAAGAGACTTCAACCTATTTAAACTTTGTGTTCTTAAAACCTCCGTGACATTTGTTTTTTTAATAAACTATGTATGACTGTATTGTTTTCGTTCATTTTACTGTCAGTAAAACACTAAGAAATCACTATTTTGTCATGAACCATATATATGCAAAAAACGGCTCGTTTGGGTTGATTATTTGTCATGAACCGCTGTTTATATTCAAGTATTTTGTGTTGTACTTATTGAGACTTGTGACTGGTTACGGAAAGTACGTAAAACGAGGACTTTCTGTGAACAAAATAAAAAAACAAATACAAATAATTATAGTTTATAATATTTGAATAGTTAGTTTTGAATCTCAGTTATGAAAATAATATCACATTTATAAGAGACATCAGTAATAAAATTTATATGGGCTTTTACCCACATCTTCCAATGGCTCGGTAAGTATGAAGGCTTAAGACGCTTAAAATTAGGTTTCAGTAACAACAACCAGGACAAACTATGAGTGCTCACTTGGTAAAATAAGAAGTTAAAGTTAAAATATAATAGCTTTAGTTGTTTTGTTTGTTTGAAATTAAGCACAAAATTACACAATGGACTATCTGTGATCTGCCTACAACAGGTATTGAAACTCAGATTTTAGAAGTGTGAGACCGCAGACATACCGCTGTGCCAGTGAGGGGCATATAGTAGCTGACATCTAGCTGGGTTCTTAGAATCTGCTCCCCAGTGGCACAACGGTATGTCTGCGGACTCACACTGCTTAAAGCTGAGTTTCGATACCTGTTGTGGGCAAATCACAGATAGCCCATTGTGTGGCTTTGTGCATAATTCTCTTAATTTTAAACAAACAAACAAACAAATTTGGAATTTATTGAACAAAATGTTCTTCCAATAAGAAAACGTTAAATCACAATCAGCAATATTATTGTGTTTTCTGTGATGCAGTAAACACTGAAATTTCAAATTAATAAGTTAGTCCTATCAATGCTATATCGTCCCACCTTTATATATATATATATATATATGTGAATTTCTTGAAGAAAGTTTGAATTTAATATATTTTAGGATTAGCAGAGTTCTCGTTGTTATGACAGTTATGAAATAGATTCATCACGACTCTTTTCTGTTGTGTTTTATATCTAATTTTATTAGATTCACACTTTCAAGTTCTCTTTCTTTCATAGAATGAGAAAAACATGATGACTCTGTAGTGCTACTAGGTCTCTGAAAGTAATTTTTAATCGAATGCTATTCAGGGACTACGTGTTTTCCTAAGTAGATTCTTTTAGCAATATATTCTTCTTTCTTTAAAGAAAATTATTATTGTTTGTAAAATAATCTGTGGTTCGCCTACCAGTGGTAAGAATAAGGAAACAATAATATTTAAATGAACTACGTGTGCGTTTTTTTTATATTTACGAATAAAATTAAGTCGATAGAAAAACATTTGAACTCATTTCTTTCACGAAAGGTAAAGGAAACCGTTGATTTAAGCAATATCTAACTCAAAGAAAGTTGATGCTGTGAGGTGATCTAATACAGTTAGGCCTGTTAAGCGAGAAATCAGCTTTTAATAAAACTTTCAGGAGTATATTCTTAAAACAGAGTAATTTTATTAATCTTAAGAAATAATAAGAATAGATAAAATCGTAGTTTCTTCTTCATAATGCTAACTAACGTATCTAAACCACAATTTACGTAACATAAAAGCAGTAAAAAACAGGCAAAAGACATTGGCAGGAATTCTGAGTTGGACTAGACCACCGTATCACAGAACCTACATGAGCTGATTCTGTTAAGCATCACTTGCTTTGAAAGAAGGTATCGTGTATATTTATATATACGTATATTTTTTTTATCTAATCTCAGGGTGGAGCTTCACTGAGATCCTGAGTGTTTAATTTTTCTGAATATCTACAATAACCACAAATTTTAAACCATTATCTTGGTTTTGAGTAAAAAGTCTCACTGAAACCTATCAAGGAATATAAAAGCCATAAGTTTATTGGGTTTCTATCATTTTTGTGAAGACAGCATGTAATATTGACATTGTATAATTACTTAACAACGAATATGCACTCCATAAGTTTTAAGTTAAAGAAGCATCTTCTAAATAGGTTGACAGGGTAACAGTTTCCTTAAGAGTAAGTTCCGATTAACGTCTAAATTTAATTTTAGAAAATTCATCTAAAGTTCGACATTTCAGATTCCCCAGCACCGGCTGAAATGTTGTGTAGGCTTACATATTTGATTGCTTATTTCGTAATTATTCGTCCATAATTGTCCGTTATTTTGAACTGAAAAACCAGCATTAACATTGCAAATCCCTGGACTAATTCTGCCCTATAGAATACTGGGATTTAACAGTCAGCTTTATAATACACCCACAGCTTCACTGTGCAGAGCGTAGTTTTGTGACAACGAGCCACGAACTGAGAACCTTGATACTGACGGACCGAACATGCTACCAACTATGTCACGCAAATTCTACAAAGTATTAAAAGCTATTACTACAAAATAATTTACTTAATCTTATGTATAACTTCATAATGATTTTAAGTAATGATGGTACAAGACCACTCTACCAATGACAGCGTTTACAATAGAAATTTAAGTTTTGGAAACATATGTTTTGTTACAACTAATTTATTTTACACAAGCATGCATTTCACAGGATCAGTGGCTCAATTAACCATGTTTGAAAAATTACTTTCTCTCATAGTAAACATACAGTAATTATTTTTAATTCTAACATGTCAGTAGGTATCCGAATTTCAAATAAAAATCATTCAACAATGTGTAATACCAAAAAAATTCTTCTTTAAATTAATAATCCTAGTAATTTGGTTATTGAAACATGTCAACAAATTAGTCGGGAAATAAGTTTGATAAAATTAGTGATCGGTATGTCTCCGGATTTACAACGCAAAATTCAGGGGTTCGATTCCCCTCGGTGGGCTCAGCAGATAGCTCGATGTGGCTTTGCTATAAGAAAAACACAAAATAATATTACAGATTTAACAGTAATAATAAAAATCTCTCACAAATATGTATTTTCATGATGAAGAAAGCTGAGACAAAATCTCGCAAATATTTTCGTTTTTTGTTAAGGAATTAATTATGTTTTTGCGCAATCTGTGTTTATTGGTTCTTTTATGAAAGTTTCGACCAATGACAATTACAAGTTACCAGCTGATGACACTGTTTTATGTTACTTAATGAATTAAGCCCAACATGGCCAGGTGGTTAAGGTACTTGACCCATAATCCGAGGGGTGCGGGTTCGAATTCCCGTCACACCAAGTATGCTTGCCCTTTCACCCGTGGGGGCGTTATAATGTTACGGTCAATCCCACTATTCGTTGGTAAAAGAGTAGCCGAAGAGCTGGCGGTGGGTTGTGATGACCAGCTGCCTTCTTTCTAGTCTTACACTGCTAAATTAGGAACGGCTAGCGCAGATAGCCCTAGTGTAGCTTTCCGCGAAATTCAAAGCAAACCATAACGAATTAGTTATTTTTAAAGCAGCCTCAAAGTTCATTAACTTAAAACTTATTTTAAGTTTTTATGTGCCCCTTGTGGCACAGCGGTAAGTCTGAGGCCTTACGAATTTAAAATATCGGGTTTTAATACCCACGCTGTGTACATCACAAAAAATCCATTATTTAGCTATGCGCTTTGCAACAAACAAACCTTAAACGTGTCATTTTTAAATTTCCAAAATATTTGGTTTTGGTTAAAAACTAGTAATATCTATATAAATAAAAAAATTATTGTGCTTTTTAAATTTTATTTCCAAGAGCAAAATCATAAGTTTCACCAATATTGTTTTAACAATACAAGAATATGGTCTAGTTTTCCTCAGTGCAACACTACATAGTGGGCTGTCTGCACTCTGTTTACTAAGGAGAACTGAGCTCTGCATATTCCAACACCGACACTGATTCATCAGAGAATTCCTGCATATGAAGGATATCAACTTTAACTGGAGATATATACTCTTCAAAAAAGAAACGCAAAAGGGATATTTTTGTTATTTTAAAGAGAAATATATGTAATAACGTTACAAGCTCAGAGTATGTGATGTTACACGTGTTAAGGCACTGATTGTCAGACCAAAATGACAATAAAAGTTGTGCACTTTGAAAACGGAGAAAATCATCGGAGTTTTCGCCCAAATGCATTCGTGTTCAATAAATTTTGAGAGGTCTGCATGTTCTGCAAGTGTGACATGTGCAAAATCCCTATAAAAGTGACGGGTTCTCGGTTTCCATAGCTCAGTGTTAAGCCACCGATACGCAATACAGTTACGCCAAGACTGACTGAAGCACAACGCAACAACGCCATTGGTCGCTTGGAAGCAGGCGAATCTCGATCAGATGTTGCCAGAGCTGTGAATGTCCACACAAGCACCATCACAAGGCTATGGAATTGTCACCAACAACATGGATCAATTCGTGACCGTCCACGATCTGGCAGACCTCGTGTGACCACGCTCGCACAAGATCGCTATATCCGGTTACGTCACCTTCGGGATAGGACCACCACTGCAACGTCTACTGCCTCAACCATACCAGGGCTACATAGGATTTCCGATCAGACCGTACGCAACCGTCGACGAGATTCTTAGGCCCCATGTGCAAACCATCATGGTGAGCGTCAACGACGTTTTTCAACATGACAACGCCCGTCCTCACACAGCCCGACTCACCACTGTCTTCTTGAGACACCACAACATCAACGTTCTTCCCTGGCCCTCCAGATCACCAGATTTAAACCCCATCGAACATCTTTGGGACGAGTTGGACCGACGTCTGCGACGGCGACAACCTCAACAGCAGACTCTACCTCAGCTTGCAGCAGCTTTGCAGGCTGAGTGGAGAGCCATTCCACAGGATGTTATTCGTCATCTCATCACTTCCATGGGCAGGAGATGCCAAGCAGTTATTGATGCTCACGGAGGGCATACTCGTTATTGACGTTGAGTGACGTTAAACTTAACTAGTGAGCGTGGACTTCGCCTTTGCAGACTTTGGATGTTCAGCAATGAATGTGCAAAGTTTTACACATGTCATATAGAACTACCCGGAATAAACTTGTTAACAATACGTCTCAAAATTTGCCTTTTGCGTTTCTTTTTTTGAAGAGTATATTACGACACCACTTTATTTTTATTACTTTGTACGGTACTAATAGTTGTAAAATATATCATCATTGCATCGTATGTCTATTAGTTTGTACGGTGTTAATGGTTGTAAAATATATTAACATATCGTATTTCTATTACTTTGCACAATACAAATGGTTTTTTTTTTTCATAATAAGATTCTATGGTCTAAACATTCCTTTTAAAATTTAAATACTACAAACATTTTGAAAAACAACAACATCCTGCAGCTATAAAATATGTAATAAGGCACGTATCTTGAACACGGTTTAAGAATCATTCCTGTTTTGAACAAGACACGTGTGTAATAAGAATAGATAAGATATGACATGGTACATAAAGAACAGATAACGTGTGACAAGCCCCACATCTAACAATAGTTTAAGAATAACTTATTTGAATTTGTATAGGTTCATTTTTAATATTTGCATATTACAAAAAAGGAAAATAACATTTGTCGTTTATTAAATGTGATTTACAAACATTAAATGACAACACAAACTGTTAATAGTTAATATATTGTTACTTAAAACCATCTTTTTAAAAGAATATTACGATACAGTTACTACTTCAAACAATATTGTGTAACAATTATTATTTGAATCAATATTACATAACGCACTATTTTTCAACAATATTATATGACATGCTATTGCTACAATAAAACTATGTAACACGTTACTACTAAAACAATATTATATAATACATTATTACTTAAAACATTATAACGTTTATGTAATTGATAGAAACACAATTGTTGGAAATTGTATCTTTTATATTTAGCCAAAATATTCCCGTTTCTTTATATATCATAACAAAAACTGTATCTTTCTTTAAGTAAGTTTCTGTCAAGTATAACATAAAAACTTCAGTCGACATTTTCTTTCAATCTACCTTCCTTGGAGAATTGTAATTTGTTTTTAGTGAACTTATATCCCATTCGAAGATAAAAACTGTATTTAACATTAGGTAGTTTTTACACCAGTAAAACATTGCATCTTCTCTGAGGTGGTTCATTTATTCAGTATAAACTGCCTAGTTTAAGGTAAAACTATACCTTCTTTCTCATACTAGTTTATTATGAAGTAAAAATATACCTTCTTCCTCCTACTCGTTTATTGTAAAATAAACATATACCTTATTCCTTAAATACGTTTATTATAAAGTAAAAATATACCTTCTTCATCATACTAGTTTATTATGAAGTAAAAATATACTTTCTTCTTCATACTTGTTTATTACAGAGTAAAAATATACTTTCTTCATCATACTAGTTTATTATGAAGTAAAAATATACTTTCTTCCTCATACTCGTTTATTATAAAGTAAAACTATGCCTTCTTCCTCTTGCCCCTTTATATAAAGTGAAACTATACTATCTTATAGTGTTTTAGTTTTTCTTTAAGTACTTTTATTGGAAGAAGTAAAACTTCAGTATAACCGTCTATTATTAGGGTTTCATAGAGAACAGCTGCGATAATAAGATATATTACACTTGTCAATGGCGCCAAGAAATGAACTTTGTTTTTACTACTTATTCTGTAGTAAAACTTAAAGTAATTAATCTCCCCTTGTCATATTAACCTTGGTGTATTTCTGAGAGATATTTTATTAACCAATTTATTGGAGTAAGGTTCATAAAGATATGTGATTAATTTTACATTGTTGGAATGAACTGGGTAGAGATTTCAGAGGTCTTGAAGGACATGCTGTTCGTGATGAATCCTCTGCAAGAAACCATCTTCTGAGCATGTGTGTATAATGTATATGTACAGAAGTATTATTACTGGATGTTGTTGGTGATATTGTAGTTCAAATAGTGTTGTAATAATATTTGTATAACACTTTTTAAACTACAATTTTCAGGAACTTGCAAGAATTTTCAAGAACTTTCTAGAATGTTGTAGAACTTGCAAGAATTTTATACAAATATTATTACCGGATGTTGTTAGTGTTATTGTAGTTTAAATGTATTGTTTTGTTTTGTTTTTCTATTTGTGTAGTCCGTTTTGTCCTGATTCCTTTATTTATTTACTGAAATATTTGTTAACCTGGATTCATATATTTTACTTTTCATTACCGTTAGTTTCAAGTCTTGGCCAGACACATATCTCTTTATTGTGTTTTGGTAAGTTATCAACTTTGTATTACAATCCTCTGACAGTCACACTTTGGATTTCAGTAGTTGTATAATAATTTTGTTTTGTTCAATTCTGGTTGTGGCGCCAAATCACTTTACACCGTTACAGGCTAGTAATTCCTGTTTCACCCTGTAATTAAGCATTCTGAAGGAAATCAAACTAGCGAAAGAAAGCTGACTTCTAGGGAATAAGAAGCTTACTCTGGAATTATGATTTTTTTATGAATAATAGTTAATGTTACTTGTCCAAGTGGCAATGATTGACACCATTTATTTGGTTTTCAAGTTATCATGTGATAAAAAAGAAACAGAAGAGAAAGGAACAAGAAATTCACACTTTTTATTATCATATTTAGAGACATTACCAAAAAATGTGACTCAGTCAATGCATAGATATAGTTATAAAATAAAACACCGTACAGTATTGTAAGGCTCTGATGATCTATTGAAGAGATGATTAAAATACCATTTCGATGAACAATCCGAGCCATCCCTACGTAATCAGTGTTGCCACCTGTCTGATGTAAATTTTGTACCTGAAAATTACTCTGCAACTTTTAATAACAACTTCAAAAGAAGAAAAATAGAAACATAAACATTGTTCTAGTGCCATCATGTTCTACAGTAAGAACAGTAACATACACATTGTTCTAGTTTCCTCATGTTTTATAAAAAAAGTAACATAAATATTGTTCTAGTGCCCTCATGTTTTATAAAAAAGTAACATAAACATTGTTCTAGTGCCCTCATGTTTTATAAATACAGTAACATAAACATTGTTCCAGTGCTCTCATGTTTTATAAAAAACTGCAACATACACATTGTTCTAGTGCCCTCACGTTTTATAAAAACAGTAACATAAACATTGTTCTAGTGCCCTCACGTTTTATAAAAACAGTAACATACACATACTTCTAGTGCTCTTATGTTTTATAAAAAGAGTAACACACATTGTTCTGGAGCCCTCATGGTTTATAAAAACAATAACATACACATTGTTCTACTGCTCTCATGTTTTACAGTAGAAAACATCTTGCAACTTAGTTTAATGAAAAACTGGAGAGATGGAATAAAATTCCAGACTATTTAATCCAACAAGTCTTTACTGTTTCGTTTCTTTTCATTTCGTTTTAAGATAACCACGTGTAGAGAGAGAAGCATCGATTAAGTTTTGAAAATGTACCATGCATGATAATACAAGAACATAAAACATTATATTTGTCATAAATTCGTCGGTGAAAGAAGACATGTTTTGTCGGAAACGACCGGAGTTCCGTGATTAATAATCTTATACAATGGAAAAAAGACGTTCTACCCAGAACAGTGTGTTTTTATTTCAGAAAGAAGCCTTACAATTTTGTCGTAAATAATCTGAACATCGCGCATATGCGTGGAAATATGCAGTTTCCGAGCGCCAACACACGCTCACGAACAGCAACGTCAAGTTTATATCTCCGGTTGAGAAGTATCCCTTTGTTCATGAACATTGATTAATTATCTTCCAGTAAGTTGTATTCTAAGCAGTAAAAAACATGATCTCACTTCAATGTCAATACTTGCATTTCTCTATGCCGTAAGTTACCGAAATTTCGAAAAGAAAACATTCAATTAGTTACTCCTAGATATAAAGTATATCTACTGTAGATATACAGTAATTAATAAAATATTCGGGAGAAACAGTTACACACTAAAATTTTATCTCCCATTACTCCCAGCATAGTTACACATCAATATCATTATATTTCAGCTTACTCCCAGCATACAGTTACACACTAATATTTTATTTCCCGTTACCCCAACATAGTTACACATTAGCATTATATCTCTCTTTACTCTTAGCATAGTTATATATTAACATTATATCTCCCCGTACTCCCAACATAGTTATACATTAACATTATATCTCTCCTTACTCCCAGGATAATTATACATTAACATTACATCTCCCCTTACTCCCAGCATAGTTATACATTAACATTATATCTCCTCTTACTCCCAGCATAATTATACATTAACATCATATCTCCCCTTACTCCCAGAATAGTTATACATTAACATTATATCTCCCCTTACTCCCAGCATAATTATACATTAACATTATATCTCCCCTTACTCCCAGAATAGTTATACATTAACATTATATCTCTCCTTACTCCCAGGATAATTATACATTAACATTACATCTCCCCTTACTCCCAGCATAGTTATACATTAACATTATATCTCCTCTTACTCCCAGCATAATTATACATTAACATAATATCTCCCCTTACTCCCAGCATAATTATACATTAACATTATATCTACCCTTACTCTCAACATAGTTACATATTAGTATCATATCTTCCTTACCATTCAGTTAAATATTTATATTTTCTCTCCCTTTGTTCTAACTAATTTTAGACACGTAAACAAATTTCAGTGAACGAATACTAATATCGAATTTCACCCATTTCTCTATTTTTAAAAACTATGTTATGACAAAGGTTACATGAGTTATTCTCACATATTATCTTCATATGAGACGAATATGTTAATAAGTCAGAGACCACCAAACCCAGCAAAACAGTTCATTTCGTTTGATATTCTTGTATGCAATAACCAAAAAGACAATCTTCAATAAAACTAAAACATCAGGGCTCGATCCCTGAGTTAAAAGATAAAAACAAATTAAATAGAGCCTTCCACGTTAGAGCTTAATCCATATAGTTCATTCCATAATAAAACTGCTGATATTTACATTGAGCCATATTGTGGTTTCTTTTCTTCTTGTTTTATGTTAACTTATCCTAACCTTTCTATTCCTTAGTCCTACCAAGTGTTCACTCTCTTCCTAAATTTGATTTGATTTTAAAATTAAGCACAAAGCTGCACAATTGATTATCTGTGCTCTGCCAATGGTGAGTATCAAACCCTGTTTCAAGCGGTTTGTTTATGTGCTTTCTTATAGCAAAGCCACATCAGGCTATCTGCTGTATCCCCCGAAGGGAATCGAACCCCTGATTTTAGCATTATATATCGGAAGACCTTCCACTGTTTCAGCGGGAGACCTAGCGGTGTGAGTCCACAGATATACCGCTGTGCTACTGGGGGGCTTCTTTTCATAAAATGTTTTCTGTTATTTTTAAATAAATGTTTCGTTATTCATTATCACACTTATTTGATGTTTCCCATCCCTCTTCCCACTTGTTTTGGTTTTTTTTTTTTCTATTCAAGATTATCATGATTTTGTTTAGTTTATTGTGTTTGTTTTCTTACTTTTCCTTTTGCACTTTCTTCCCGGGTTTTTCCCCCAATATATGACAGATATTTCATTTGAGTAATTACGTAACATTCTGTACTCGTGTTTCTTATTGGTTAGAAAAGACGATCATCTTGTGTTTTTATTTGGAATCGATTTAAGGGCCACAAATTTGAAAATTTGAACCATTTAGCTTGACAATCTAAATAAACAATATTTATACATTAGAAAATAAACCAAACAACCCCCCAGAGTTTTATGAAAGTGAACTCTCCTTCATCAAAGTCACCATGTCCATTTTTTCGAAGCGCTTCAGTTTTATTTTGTTTTTTCTATTGCTAACGATTTTCCGTCTGATGGACCTGCATGTTGTTGAATATAGTGAAAAAACGTTTAACCTTTGTCGTACCCCACCGTACTTAGCGTTTCGGAATTAAGCATTGTTCGTTTATTTTTGAACTTCGCGTAAAGCTTCACGAGGGCTATCTGTGCTAGCAGACCCTAATTTAGCAGTGTAAGACTAGAGGGAAGGCAGCTAGTCATCACCACCCACCGCCAACTCTTGGGCTACTCTTTTACCAACGAATAGTGGGATTGAATAGTCACATTATAACTGAAATAACAAGCATGTTTGGTGCGACGGGAATTCGAACTCTCGACCCTCATATAACGAGTCGAGTGCCTTAACCAATAGGCCAGAAATTACGTATACCAGATAAATTATTGCACAGATAAACATTCTTCAATGATTTTTTTTTTAATACATCATGAATTGAATCGAACCTTGAACGAAGTACAAGAAGAAGATGAATTGGAATCGATTTAAGGGCCACAAATTTGAAAATTTGAACCATTTAGCTTGACAATCTAAATAAACAATATTTATACATTAGAAAATAAACCAAACAACCCCCCAGAGTTTTATGAAAGGATTTTCTTTTATTTACATATTTGGTTATTTTTAACACTTTTCTTGTGACACACGTTACTCCACAATATCAGGATCTATCTTTTATTAACACTTTTTCTGTGACACACATTACTCCACTATATCTGGATCCACATTTTATTAACACTTTTCTTGTGACACACGTTACTCCATTGTATTAGGATCCATCTTTTAACATTACACTCCATTTTTGTTCAATACTGACATTACTCTTTTTTTTCAAAATTGTTGATTTTACTTTTAGTTTCATGTTTATTCAATATCAGTTTTAACGCATGTCCAAAAAATTCCATTTTTCTGAAACTCTTAAACTTCAGTTGTACTTTTTCTATCAACTATTTAATTGTCTTTCTCTTTGTTTTACGTGCAAATTAAATCTGGTATCATTAATCTCACTCTATATTTGTTCTTTGTGTTTTCAATCATGTTTTGCTAAGTTATATTTACTTAATCGTTCCATGGGCTGTTTTTTCATTTCTGTATCCACAGTTAATCGTTATATTTACCTCACTCAAACTGTACACAGTTCTCTTTCTAAATGTACGTTTTTATTATTTTTTTAAACTTCATGAACGTGTGCTATATAAAGTGGTTCATTATTTCGTAAAAGGCGCTTTTCCCGCAACGTAAAATCTATTTTCCAAAGTAGTCATGTTGCGTGCTTAGAATAAAAATCGCGAACAACACCGCGTGGCTTTCTCTCTCATCTCCAAGCTAATCTAATCCGAGAAGTAAGCTAAGCTACAGAGATTTAGGAAATGGGGTTATATTACGTCACTAGACACTTGTCTCGAGAAAGACGGTTGGAGATTAAGATTTGATGCTTGTGGTTTGGGGCTCGTATTTCTAATGTAATATGTGTCAAATAAAGCCCACAGGACTCTGGTATACTTAAATTATAAACTTAAAAAACACAGGACTCCGATATACTTAAACTATAAACTTAGAAAAAACACAGGATTCCGATATACTTAGGTATATTACGAGCTATATTATATATTTAAATAAAAAATAAAAGCTATATCACACATTTAAATATAAAATTATAAGGTATATTTTGTTATTGTCTTTGTTTCGTATATAACCTGTTGTCAAGGCTGGAGAAGATATGACATTAGTAATCAAGAAAATACTTCTGAAATATGGTTCCAAAAAGCAAGACAGTCTGGTGAGAAGAGTTAAAAACAAAACATGCTTGTCCACAAAACCTCGACACGTTTTCTGCAATATTCTCATTCATGGTGGACTCTTACCTGCCAGCATGCGCAGAGAGCTTAGAAAGAGACCTGGATTATCTTTCCTAGGTATCCCACTCTTTCCAACTGCATTATTTTTCATCAAGCTCGTGCCCATGTCCGGCTGGTTAAAGCCAAAACGAATCTTGGATTAAGTTCAATACCACTATCTTTTCTACCACCAGTTTTCGGTCATCTAGGACCAGATGGAGAAGGTCAGTGGGAAGTATGTTTCACAAACCATTTCTTTCTTCCTCTCCCATGGTCAGGAAATTGTTGATGCACAGAACATCGCCGACACTCTTTCTTATCTATCCAACACTCTGTTTCTTCTCAATCAAGTCTCGGGCGGGGAGATCGCTACTTTCCTTTCGATTTGATGGTCTCTAAGACTACAATCGCCCATTTATACTGGAAGAACTTAAGTTTGAACTTCATCAGCAGTACATAAGTCAAACCTGATGACATTCCTATGAGATGCTGCGCCATCTATCTCCTGCCTTTCTTGCCCTTCTTCTGATTGTTTTTACCCTGATCTGACAGTAGGATATTTTGGCTACTTTATCCCTTTACAAAGCCTGGGAATGATCCCAATTTATCTTCTAATTATCGCACAGCTGTCTCTGTGAGATCTTGCAGAGGGTGGCTAATGATCGTCTTGTTTGGGTCATTTAATCAAACAGCTCCCTCTCGACCACTCGTTGTGGTTCTCGTCAACAGCGCTCCACCGTGGAGAACATGATTTATCCCTAAACTTCGATCATGGAAGCCTTCTTCAAGAGACAGATTCTTGTTTGACTCTTCTTTGATCTTATGACACTAGATGGAAGTTTAGCGTTTAGCATTGATGATGGCTGCACTGTCCAACTTAACTGTGTTTTTAGCTTTTCTGGAGGTCATTTGCCTTTTTAGTTCTAGTTAGTTTTATACATAATTTTTTTCCATTGGTTCGTTTCTTACTTGCATTCTTTTTATTGCATTTTACTTGCGGCATTTTTACCAGTTATTTTGCGCAGATAGCGTAGCTGCTGTGCGCCATAAAATGCTTACCAAATAATTAACCGTCGACAGAACTTCAAGTATAATAAATCTACCAAATACAACACACAATTCATGTCTCTCTGACCTCAACCCTCTGTAACAAAGGGTCTCGTTGTGAATAAACCGTTGGTTATACTTTTGTTTAATTAACACCCATGAGGCTTTTGAGAACGTTCAAGAATCTATCCACTTACTTTGTATAAACTATATATTATTTATATTTTTATTGCTTCGAGCTGAACAACTTTTAGGTTTTCGTGTGCGTCTGAAGAAGACTGTTAGTTTGTTTTTAATTTCACACAAAGTTATACGAGGGCTATCTGCGCTAGCAGTCCTTAATTTAACAGTGTATGATTAGCGGAAAGACAGCTAGTCACCACTACCTGCTCAAAACTCTTGGACTACTCTTTTACTAACGAATATTGAAATTCACCATTATTTTCTAACGCCCTCACAGCTGAAAGAGCGAGCATGTTTGGTGGGACAGGAATTTGAATTCACGACCTGCAGAATAAGAGTCGAACGCCCTAATCACTTGGTCATGCAGCGCCAGGGAAGAAATGCGCAGCAGAATTAATCAAGGTCGTAATTATATTTATCAACTGGTGTGAGAATCTCATAGTTCTGGTTTAAAGTTTCATCGAATTTAAGTACAAGACTAGCTAATTTTTGTATTTCAGATTTTTTTCTTTGGATTGTGGAATGTTTTCTTATTTTTGTTTGGGCTTGTTTTTGTTTATAACAAATTTTATATATATATACATAAATCTCTCATACTTAGGCCTTTTTATAATGCATATTTGCCGGTAGATGGCAGCAGATAACCTTTGCTATTGTTATTATTTTGCTATTAATTCGGTTTAAAAGAAATGATAAATCTCTGCAAGGATACGTCATAGCAACATTGTTTTCATGCCCACACCTCGCAGTGTATGGGAATTAAAGTTTTAATACCCATACCAACCGTACAAACATCCAACACTTTTACAGATTATTTTTTAAATAAAACTTAAGTGTAGTCAGGAGTTTGATTGTGAAACAGTTATACTTCTTATCTCCAAATAAAATATTAGTTACGTAGGATGAGGTCCCATTTTAAAAAAAGGTCAAACTAGGCTAGACTCATTTTCATGCATCTGTGATAAGTTTTTTCTTAAATAATTTTAGACAAAGATATATGAATACAAATACACACATCTCATCATATGCATATATAAAGAGAGAAAGGTTCCCCTCGATGGTTTTGAATTTCCCCAAAAGAAAAACAGTTTCATCATTAAAGTAGAACAATTATTCTTGTTGGTTCTGAAGTGGGAAACTTTCATCATTATCAGTGTTTCAATAAACCTTACAAAAACATCATGTAGTATTTTATAATGAGACAAGTTTCAATTTAATCTAGAAAAATTCGTCAAGTTGGGTGTTTCTTGTTTTTTATAGCCAGACTGTAATGATAACTATATGTCATTGTTTGTTTTGGTTTTTTGGAATTTCGCACAAAGCTACTCGAGGACTATCTGTGCTAGCCGTCCCTAATTTAGCAGTGTAAGACTAGAGGGAAGGCAGCTAGTCATCACCACCCACCGCCAACTCTTGGGCTACTTTTGTACCAACGAATAGTGGGATTGACCGTCACATTATACGCCAACTATATGTCAACCCTTTAACATACGCGTAGATAGACAGATAGATAGACAAACAGACAGCTAGTTAGACAATTAAACAGACGGAATTACAGACAGGCGATGAACTACACGGACATATAGATAGATAAACAATTAAATAAACGGATGTAGAAACAAATAGACAATTAAACAGATTATGTACAGCTACAAAATGAAAGAGCAATGCGCAGATAGAAAATTAAACAGATGGATGTATAAACAGACAATTAACTAGACAGATGTACTGATAGATAAACAATTAAACAGGCGGATGAACTGATAAATAGACAATTAAACAGACGGAGGTACAGACAGATAACAGAATAAATTTATTATAATCTTTGTTTACATAATTATAAAATAATACACATATATATTGTAAATTTTAGGTCAATTTAATTTTTTTTATTTATTTATAACAGCTCGTTTATTCTAGAGTTGCACTTTATAAAAACAAATGGAAGACATAGAGAAACTTTAAATCATATAATACAACATGCATAGCTGTTGTATTCACTTCATATTTTGAAGTATTTTGTTTCGTTCATGAATATCGACATATTTTATAAAACACAAAAGGCACCTCTACGAGTTTCATTAGTACTTCTAAAATCATTGCTGCAACATTCTACATATAAGGAGACTTCCAAAAACTTTGCCAATATCCCATATAAGCCCTGTACAAGTATCGTTACACGAGGTTAGGTCCTACTGGCGTTTTCTTAAGTCTCACTACTTCTTTCTTGTATAATTCTTATTAGGGACTAAACAAGTACCTTTACACCTGTACGAGTATCTTTACATCTGTTTAAATTAGTTGCACCTGTACAAGTATCTTTACATCTGTTTATATCAAGTCATACCAAAACAACCCCATTATAACACAAAAGCAATTCCATTATAACACACAAAACAATCCCACTATGATGCCCCTTTGTGCAACCTCAGCAAGTATTTTTATTGGTTAACAAATGATACAGATTGGGGTATTACTCTGTACTAAGTGGCACCACTACGTATTGATTACTATATATTGAGTGGCACCATTAGGTATTAGGATGTGTTATCCTAAACTGAGTATCACCACCACCAGGTATGAATTACTCTATACTGAGTGGCACCATTAGGTATTAAGGTATTGTCCTGTACTGAGTTACACCACTAGGTATCAGGGTGTTATTACCCTACAGAGAATAACAGTACTAATCACTTGATTCAGAGGTCATTATGCTGTAGCAGCAATTTGTTGGGAAAACATTTTACTTCATTGGTAAGTTCATCTTCTGCCAGACAGAACAGTTCAATTCCCCCCTTGCTCCCCGCTAGTACAGCGGTAAGTCTCCGGATTTACAACGCTAAAATCAGGGGTTCGATTCCCCTCGGTGGGCTGAGCAGATAGCCCGATGTGGCTTTGCTATAAGGAAAACACACACTCCATTCCCCCTCTTACCTGTGCGGCCAGAGCTTTCCTTCTTTACTTCATTGTTCTTGATACTGCTCTGTTCCACGCTATCCAAACCTGTACAAAAACGTTCCAGAAGCTCTTCTATACTTAACGGTCCGTTCTAGGTTCTCCTTCGTTTCATGTGGCTCCAGATACTTCTCTGTACCGGATAGTTCCAGATTCAAACGTTCGAAGAAACATTCTCGAAATTTCAGTGAAAATGTTCATGCACAGTAATGCTAACAGTGTTTAGGACTTTAGATTTAAATGTGTTTTACAAACAGTTAGGTATAACCAACAGCATGGAAATAAAAATTGGCTATTTTTTGTCGTTAATTAATAACTTGTTTATTTCTCAATTCAGCCTTAAACGTGGCTGTTTCTAATTGAGAGTACATACAGTTTATTACCGAATTGACATTCCAAGTCTAAACAAAACGTGTTACTTGTTTATACGAAACTAATGACTATACGCTATAGACGCTTGTTCTAGGAGAGAGTCTCTGCCTTTTTTTAGGTTATCCCGGCATGGTCAGGTGATTACGACAATCAACTCGCAATCTGAGAGTCGTGGGTTAGAATCCCTCTCACATCAAACATGCTCACCCTTTCAACTGTGGAGGTGGTACAATGTTACGTTCAATCCCGCCATTTGTTGATAAAAGAGTAACCCAAGAATTGGCGGTAGGCGGTGATGACTAGCTTCCTTCCATCTAGTAACTAGTGGACGGCTTGTGAACTTTTCTTGGTATTTAGAGTATTGTTTATACTATTGTTAAGTAATAAAAATTATATTTATAACATCGAACACAATTTTAAGTTATTTAATATTATGATTTATTATTAGTATTTGAACGTACTCTTGTCATTCATTTTGTTTCTGACCCTTTTTTGTCATGAAAACAGCTGTCATGATAGCCTTATTGTGACCTCTCTTCCGAATGAGAAGGATTAGATGAGTCTGGGAGAGCTGGTTCGAAGATTATTTAACATTCTTCTTGTATTCTACGTGATGTCGAGAAATATATATGCAAAAACGGCTCGTTTGGGTTGAGAAAATATTTTACATAGAAGAGCGAACAACGTTTCGACCTTCTTCGGTCATCGTCAGGTTTTCTACGCGTGATGTAAAACGGAGAGTTAATGAGGATCCTTTCAGCTTACGAGACTCCTGAACGTTATATAAAGATCTCATTATTCATTATTTAAAAAGATTTTCACAAGAAGAGCTTTCTCCTCGCGTCGAGCAATCACCAGGACTTACTTAATACTGAAATCTTTACATCGTAATGCGTTATTGAATCCACTAGCAAATTAAAGTCACCAACACGTGTCTTTTGACAACGAAATTTCCATGTAAAAGTCGAGCCTTGTCACAATATTAATAGTTCTTCTTGTTATTCTAATAGACTCAGATAATCATCGAGGCTTAAACTGAGATTATAGAGGAAGAATGTCAGTTCTAAAGAAAGAACTTACGTGTGACTTGAGGACCTAGTTAAAAACCATAAAACTCAAACCTACACTTCCCTGAATTTCTCCCAGACAGTTTTTCTCCTGGTATTGAGTTTTAAGAATCTCTTATTAGTATTACTGGTATACTATAATTTCCCTGTTATGTTTTCTTGAATTTGTTTGTTTTTCTTAACTGAAACTTGAAAGTTAGGGACATTGAAATTTACTGTGTTACAACGTTAAATTCCGGGTTTAGTTCCCGCAGTAGAAAAAAATGTGCAGATAACTAATCGTGTAGTTTTGTGCTGTAAACAAATCAATATATATTTCCCCAACTGAATAGCGATAATTTTACGGTCTTCAATCCTAAAATCCGCGGTTCGATTCTTCGCTGTGGACAGAGAGAAGGTAGCTCATTGAGTAAATTTGCGCTAAAACAACAGCAGGAAATCCATCTCACAAGGATCTGAGCAAATAACGTAATTAATGCATAACAATCATTTAAAAAACACTGATTAAAAATAATAACAATAATATATATATATATATATATAAAGTAACTACATCCAAGTTAGAAACACTATCGTAATTATGCACACAGAATTTAACGTTTGATCAAACCGCAGGTTCTGACACTGCTGTTCTAGATACTTAAAGCTACATTAATTACTCCAACGTCACGTACAGAAAAATAACAATTTAATATCTGTTATAAATCAAGAGAAATAACCATTCAAACAGAGGTGAAAATATTGTTTTTGTTCAGAAAACAAAACTTATAGCAGATAAAGGAAAGTATACTATTGAATGTTTAGTGCCTTATAAAACGATTTTGGAGGCATATCATGTCGTTACAATCCATGTTGTCAGATCCATGACGACCGGGAATCTCGACAATATTAAAAGTTATGTAATGTAGTTTCCATTGCGGAAGGCTCAGTCGTAATACTGTCGTGTCCAAACCACACTTATTCTCACTATAAGGTTTACATATTCCATCTGGTTTACGAGGACAACGATTTTGTAACGCCAGTTTCTAGGAACAGAAATCAGTATGTGCAACTTGTTCAGTATGTTTACATACGCAATAGAGCGATACCCGTTTCATTCTCCACTCACAAGAGGTATGAGATGGTTAAATGTTAAATATGACTGTAAGCCTTATATTGGTGAACGTTTACCCAAATGGCCTAACTTCCAGATAAAGATATTTCTTTATCACATTTCTTGTAGTCGCCTGAGGCACGTGGATGGCTTTTACTACTAAAGTTTTTGAATTTGTGAACACTCACCTCTAACAAAATGCTGCACTTTGCTCATTATGGTTGTGATACGACTTGTTACAGGTCTCTTTATGGATGGTCCTGGGGTTAATTTTGATCCATATTCGTTTGTTATCCAATGTAATTAAGTACAAAGGATATCTCCGTCTTGGAAATTCTAAATCCACGAACTGAATACATCTTTACAATCTAAATGTGTGATATTTATGTCGGTAAAGCTATTACATACACCTTCTAAAAGCGGTCCGTTTTCTGCGATATTTCACTGCCTACGATACACTAAAAATGTCAAAATGTAGTTCTAATACAACCCATTCCACCACGACTTTGTATCGCCTGTGGCTATCACAGTTCTTGCTAATTTGGATATTCAAATTGTTTCAACTTATAGCATTCAACCCTACATATTAAGAAATAATTTTATAAATATATATTGTCGTTATTATTATTATTATTGTTATTATTAAAATTTGTTTTATCTTCTACATCTTGTAAATAGGTTAAAATTAGTTGCAAAGTTTCCAACAGATGACAGCACATATGAATAAGTAATACTTTTTGGTAACAGTTTTTCAAATTTCTTCGATAGAATTAAAATATACAAATTAAAAATTATTTTAACTTAAATCTTACGAAGCTAAATTTAACAAAAGATTCTAAATCATTCATCTGATAAATATATAAATTGTTCAAGTAAATATTAGATATTTGAAATAATAATTATAGCTAAAATCAAGCTTCGTGTTGTGAAAAATTAAACTTTCAAATATATTGCCGTGATCCGACCAAAACAGATTACATGTAAAAAATAGCCAACAAAAAGGACCAGCAGGTTTAAAACATGTAAAACCGTGTACAATTCATGGCTTCGTAAATATTAATTACACAAACAATGCCGCATTGTATAAAGATGTGTAAATATTGAACGTTCAAATAGCTAACTTAAAAAACTACCAAGTTTTCCTAAGTGTGTCCTCTTCAACTTGACATTTCTAGCGTTTGTGAAAAATTATATATAAAACGAAAACAACACAAAAACTACCTAGTTGGATATACTCCACTAATTACGTAAAAATCCCTTTATGTTGTTAGTTGTTTTAATTATACTTGGGACGAATGACAAACAAACCTCTTTCGTGGATATCCTTACGTTAATTATGTCTTGTAGTTTTGACACAATTATGAATCTTGCTTGATCAGAGTTTATTGGAAAGAATTTTTACGAAGGTTGTATCCAAATATTTTCCTGTAATTACTAATAAAACATAAACTGATAGAGAAAAGTAAATAAAAGTTTATAAAAACTGTAGAAAAATACACATCCAAGATGTTCAGTCATGTACTCTACTCCTGCATGTATATATACACATATATATATCCAATATGTTTAAAGTTATCTACTTTCTACTCATGAGGCCCGGCATATCCAGGTAGTTAAGGCACTCGACTTGCAATCTGTGGGTCGTGGGCTCGAATCCTCGTCACATCAAACATGCTTGCCCCATTCAGCCGCGGGGGCGTTATAATGTGACGATCAATCCCACTATTCATTGGTAAAAGAGTGACCCAACAGTTGGCGGTAGATGGTGATGACTAAACTGCCTTTCCTCTAGATTTACTTTGCTAAATTAGGGAAAGCTAGCGCAGGTGGCTCTCGCCTAGCTTTGGGCGAAATTTAAAACAAAAAAGTACCAGTATGTATATACAGTCATGTGAAAAAGTTAGGACACCCTATGAAAGCCTGTGTATTTTTGCAACATTTTTCAATATATAGATATTTAATCTCAATTTTAACAACACTAAGAATTTATAGGAATATAACTAAATAATTAAAACTGAAGAAAAGACTTTTCAAGATCTTCTGTACATGTAATTCTACAAAAATGCATATTCTAACTGAGGAAAAAGTTAGGACACCCCCACATTTATTTCCACTTAAAATGGCTCAACTCACATACAGGTGTATTACACCAGGTGCACATGATTAGAAGATCGTTACTCATCATTTTGAATGAGGCTTGCCTCATTTAGTTTGGTGTGCTCCTGACTGTTGAAGTGAGAGTGAGCACATTGCTGAGAGCAAAAGAGCTGTCTGAGGCCATCGGAAAGAAAATTGTAGAAGCTTATGAGTCTGGTAATAAATTTTAAAAAATCCCAACAGATTTTGAAATCAGCCATTCCACTGTCCGGAAAATAGTCAACAAGTGGAAGGCTTTCAAAATAACTGCCAACATGCCCAGGTCTGGTCGTCCAAGCAAGTTCACCCCGAGAGCAGACCGCAAAATGCTAAAAGAGGTCCCCAAACACCCTAGCATGTCATCACGGGCTCTACAGCAGGCTCTGGCTACTGTTGATGTGAAAGTGCATGCCTCTACAATCAGAAAGAGACTGCACAAGTTTAACTTGCATGGGAGGTGTGCAAGGAGGAAACCTTTGCTCTCTAAGAGAAACATCAAGGCCGGACTGAAGTTTGCCAGGGAGGATGTAGACAAAGACCAGGACTTCTGGAATAATGTTCTTTGGACAGATGAGTTCAAAATTGAATTATTTGGACATCAGAACAGAGGACATGTTTGGCGTAAACTAAATACAGCATTCCAGGAAAAGTACCTCATACCAACTGTATAGCATGGAGGTGGAAGTGTCATGTTTTGGGGCTGCTTTGTTATTATGAGACCATCTGTACGAAAATTAAAGCTGAAGCGGAACTGGACCCTGCAACACGACAATGACCCAAAACATACCAGTAAGTCCACCAAGGACTGGCTGAAAACTAAGAAATGGAGAGTCCTGGAATAGCCGAGTCAAACTCCAGATCTTAATCCCATTGAGATGCTGTGGGGTGACTTGAAACGGGCTGTACATGCAAGAAACCCCTCAAACATCTCATAGCTGAAAAAATTCTGCATTGAGAAGTGAGGCAAACTTTCTTCAGACCGATGTCAAAGACTGGTAGATGGCTACAAGAAGCGTCTCACTGCAGTTATTTCAGCCAAAGGGGGTAACACTAGTTATTAGGGGGTAGGATGTTCTAACTTTTCACATGACTGCACATATCCGAGATGCCCAAAATTATTTTACACTGTTACAACTTGTTTTGTTTTTTCACTGTTACACATTATTTTACACTGTTAAAAGCTTCGTATAGCTTATTTCTTTAAATTGGATGATTTCTTTTCCAGTTCTTCCCCCTAATTTTACACACCTTACAGAAACCTTAACATAATAGTTTCTTTTTAAAGAATAAAACGGAATATTTTGTTTACGAAATTTACATTTTTATTGTTTTCACTGTATAATGAAACGCACTCCACTCTGTCTCCGTGATAAAACTGATGTTTTGCAGTCTATTTCAACAAATGATCAAGTTGTCAAGATTAACTTCATCAGAACCAAAAGTCACGTCCATTTCTGTGACGATCAACCAATCAGCCTTTGTCTAAAATTGAATACCGCGGCCATATCTGTGACAATCAACCAATCAGCCTTTGTCTAAAATTAAATACCGCGGCCATATCTGTGAGGGTTAATCAATCACCCTTCCTCTAAAATTGGATATTTGTAAGGGTTAACTACTCAGTTTTCGTCTACTAATCATTTATTGGGGCCATATTTTTGAGGTTTAACTTAATATTCATTACTCATAACTACAATCATATTATACAATCAAAAGGCCAGTCCAATTTTTGCATCCTAACGAGGAAATCTAAGCTTACAAACAGAGACTAGGACATGTTTTAATTTATTTCATTTCTTCACCTTACATCAACCAACAAAGAAATTATAATGTAAATAAATTCTTACAAACTGTATCCAAGTATGAGTTTACATAAAAACAGTTTCTTGATTTTCGATAAACGTATGATTGAAAGTTTTTCAGAATTTGGGCTGTAAACTAATTTTATAAGATGTAAAAAACTATTTGAAAGATATTTCAGTTTATTATTCTTAATTATACAGCGTTAAGTAAGTAGTGTTTTATTATTACCAGGGGCAAGAGAATAAAAATTATAACGTGATGATACTAGTTTCTAACCTTGGAACCTTAAAAACGTATTTTCGAATGTATCTGCTCTTTATTTAACGCACCCTAAGAGGCACGACGATAAGTCTGCGGGCTAATAATGTAAAAACCTAAGTTTCGATACCTGCGTTAAGCAAAGTAGAAATGACATATTATGTAGCTTTGTATTAGATTATAAAAATCTTTTAACTGTATGAGTAATATGTGAGTTGCTGAGTGAAATCTACTGTATGAGTAATATGTGATTTCTGAGTGAAGTCTACTGTATGAGTAATATGTGATTTCTGAGTGAAGTTTACTGTATGAGTAATGTGTGAGTTGCTGAGTGAAGTCTACTGTATGAGTAATATGTGAGTTACTGAGTGAAGTTTACTGTATGAGTAATGTGTGAGTTGCTGAGTGAAGTTTACTGTATGAGTAATGTGTGAGTTGCTGAGTGAAGTCTACTGTATGAGTAATATGTGAGTTACTGAGTGAAGTTTACTGTATGAGTAATATGTGAGTTGCTGAGTGAAGTTTACTGTATGAGTAATATGTGATTTCTGAGTGAAGTCTACTGTATGAGTAATATGTGATTTCTGAGTGAAGTTTACTGTATGAGTAATGTGTGAGTTGCTGAGTGAAGTCTACTGTATGAGTAATGGGTGAGTGAGTTGTTTTTATCAGTATATTTCGGATAATTGTTTTGTTCATGTAATAATAATCTTTTGTAAAGTTCTGAGCTTCAAAGTTGATTTATATTTTCAAACCTGTATTACAATCGTATTTAAAGCAAGCTAGTTCTGTCTGAGGTTAGTATTCCAGCCCCCAGTATGGAAGAAAGGCACTAATTGACAGCATAGAAAAAAGAACTATATCAGTTCGATGGGACACTTCTTATACACCATGTTTGATAGCGGAAATTATCATTAGACTGAAAAATAGTAAAGTAGTATTTCACGTATTAAATGTGTGTTATAGTGAACCTATAAATATTGGTCACAGACTCACAGGTTCGGTAGTGACGTAAATAAAATCGATAATAATTACAATTTACTCACTTAATCTTATTCTCATGATAGCAGTCGTTGTTCTTGAAATGCAATGATAAAAAAAAAAAAGCATCCAGACTACTACTACATCTCTCATTGGCCTGATAATATGTTGTTTGTAGTTAACCACAAAGTTACACAAAGAGCTCTGCCCATCACGAGGTTATAGCATTGGCTTGTTTCTGTTTGCATTTCTGTTTCACTCTACTTTCTTTCAATTTTCAAGAAATTCCCACAGTAAATACAAAACTATAGTTAGAAATAGTAACCTTAACGTCAATTAGTAGTTTACTTACTGTGATAAAAATTTGTAAGGGTAAATATCGAGATTCAAAGGATGGAAAAGACTATACAAGTCATCAAACGAACTCGAAAGTTAATAAGTAAATGCATTTATATTGCTTCTTGGCTTCTATTTTTTCAAAGTCCTTGAATAGTGGGCAGGAACCAGAGGATTGGAAGTCACCTAATGGACTCCTCTTTTCTAGGGAAAGAATAAACATTGTCACTGTAATTATAAACCCATTCATTAATCTTAACGTCAGTTGTGGGAAACGTTTAGGAAAGTCTGATGGGAAATGATTTACGAAGTGTAAAATGTTATTCGATAGTTAGTATTGTTCCACTAGGTAAAAATATTGCTTTACAAATCTTACGACACTCTTTGAAGAGGTTAATGCTTATGTGAAAGAGGAAACGGGTGTGGATTTGGTGAATTTAGATTTTAAGATTTTTAAAAAACCTTTCACATGGTGCCACATGAAAGTCTTTCTTGTACAAATTATTTCTGTGTGTGTTGGAGGAAATATATTGTATCACTACGTAGAAAACTGGTTAGATGGTAGAAATCAGAGGTGTAATAAATTAATTCAGTCAAACTGGGTTAATGTCACAAGCTCGGCGGTGGGTCTTTTCCTCTTTTGATTTACATCAATAGCATAGCTACTAAACGACCCTGTTAAAAGGGCATTAGTTGTGACATTCTTTAAATTCTGACGACCACACACACATACAAATTAAATTAAACAGTATCGCATTTGGATAACGTGTGTCTGTATCTATAATCATTTTTCAGCAATATTATCCATGGATAATTTGAGTGAAATAAGATTTACATTCCGTCTTTCTGTTGCACTAGTTATTTCAGATCGCGCAGTTAATGTGTTGGGCTGCGTATTAGTAGGTGCAAGATTACACTTATAGCTCGACCAAACAATACGCTCCTTATTTTCAGTTGTGATCACGTTATAAGAGTACCAGTTTGTTATATATATACCACTGTGTCGTTTTAAGTTTAATTTGAAAATGTTATTTAATTTACATTGTGTGAACGTTAAAGTAAGCAATAGTTATGGCAAGTTTGATTAAGTAATGGTTTATTAGTCATTTGTCGTGTAGTTCAATTGTTGTGAACTAAGATCAGGTTACTCAAATATTATTCTGAATTATTCCCATTAATGTAATCGATTATTGATGAACCATATATTATCTCGTTGAGTGTAAAAGGTTCTAGGCCTCATTTGGCCTATTGATAAGTATGTGTACAAAATGTGATAAGAAGTTAGTAAAAAACAGAGATAGATATTGATGGTGAGTTCAGCCAGAAAGTGTGTATAGTGGTGACTTTTAAAATGTAATAACCACAGGTTCTATTGTAATAACTATTATTTTAAAACAAATGGACCGTGCGTTGTATATTTATTATTAAACATTTATGACCAACAAGTCACAGTCATCTGTCACAAAAACTCCTGTCCACATATATATCCGCATACACATCTCACTTGCTCTTAAGAGACTCTAGTAGCTTTGGCGATCCTTGCTTTGTTGTTGTTGCTAGAAAAAATGTAAGACCAAAACTATAACTTAACGTAGCTATTTTGTTTCAGATAACAATCAAGTACTAATTCAGAGCGTCTTCTCACGTATTTTTCACGCGCAATATTTACATGGAGTAGACTTTGACTTCATGGCTTTTAACATAAGGATAAAATATATAATACATCAGAATTTATCTCACAGAAACAAATAAACTAACAAAGAAAAAGACTGGATGGCATAAAACACAGTTTCTAATTGTCTGTGAAGCAGTTTAGGTAATTTGGTAAAAACCATTGGAAAGTATATCTCACATAGTTACCAAGCGGGGTAATAGTCGAAGGAATATTTCACATATAAAACACAACAATACAGAACCTATTCAGTAGAGTAACCATGTGGGGTAATAGTCGAAGGAATATTTCACATATAAACACAACAAAACAGAACCTATTCAGTAGAGTCACCATGTGGGGTAATAGTCGAAGGAATATTTCACATATAAAACACAACAATACAGAACCTATTCAGTAGAGTCACCATGTGGGGTAATAGTCGAAGGAATATTTCACATATAAACACAACAATACACAACCTATTCGGTTGTCATGAGGGGGATAATAGTTAAAGCAGTATTACACATAAACAAACACGTACAATCAAAGAGGAAACACTGGTCATTGAAGATAATCTTGTAGTTTAAGGATAAATCCCTCTTTAATCTCCTTTCTTCAACTCTCAGTACAGCTTTTCTTTTGATAGTAGTTATCAAACACTGTTCGTAGTCAAGTGTAGATTTCACAAAGTGAAACATGACGTCATAACTGAAACTTGTCCAAATTTGAAACATTTTGATACAATTAGATGCAATTTCAAAGTATATTTGTATGAACTATAATTATATTTATGACAATTATAATTGGTATTTATTAGGTTAGGTTAGATTCGTTGTTGTTTAATTAGACAAACTTGGTACCAATAAGCTTCATGACGTCATGTTTTGTTTTGTTTCATTTCGTTCTGGCTTAGTAATTTGTTACTTGTTGTTAAAACGTCTGTTAAAAATTGTAAAAATAATAGGTTATCCTTTTCCTTCAAAAAATATATTATTCTAGTGGCCTAGCCTTTTTTCCACGAATCTTTATTTCTGACTTCGTTTTGGCAGCACTGATCCAAGGTCAGCATGTCATTGTATGATGATGAAACATAAGTGCTTGAACGAGTTTTCATTAAGAAGCTATTTTGTGTTTGTGAAAATACTTTTGTTTGAAGTGCAAAAGATATACGATATAATTAATGATTAGTTGTCACCCTTATAATGGATATGTGGCTCAATATCAGTAATAAATCTTATACCAGTAAAAATATTTCTAGGTTTAAGTTTAATAATAATACATCAGCGTTATAGTCGTGTGCAAGCATTTCAATACAGGATGATGCATGGAGTACTGAAACAAGAAAGAAATGAAAGTATGGTGAAAGTTTTGTTCAATATGGTTTCACATGAACAGGTAATGAAGATGGACCTAATGGGTTGTGTGTTGAATATGGAACAGTATTGAGTAACAGTAGTTTGCATTCAGCTAAGTTAAAACAGCATCTAGAAACCAAACACTTCCAATTAAAAAATCCAACTTCCTAGTATTTAAAAAGAAAGTGTTTGCAATTAAATACAAGTAAAGCTACATTTCGTTCGTTTGTTCATCAGGACAACAGAGTTTCTCTTATTGCTTCATATCTTGTTAATTACCGTATTGAAAAAGCAAATGAAACTCATACAATTGCTGAAGATTCGATAAAACAATGTGTAAAAGATTTGGTAGAGTGCACGATTCATGAGAAATTTCTTAAAAATATTAACTCTGTGCCCCTTTCTGACAACTCGTTTTCTCGAAAAATCAAAGATATGTCAGCAAATTACTTAACGGAGTTAATAAGGCGAGTAAAAGCGAGACCAACTTTTTCGCTAGAGATGGATGAATCAACAGATGTCGCAGGTTATGCGATGCTGCTTGTGTTTGTTCGCTATATTCATGAAGCTAATTTTGAAAAAGACATGCTAATTTGCAAACCTTTGCCTACTCAAACAACAGGCGAAGAAATATTTAAACTGATCGATTTATTTATGAAAGAACATGATATCCAATGGCAGCTTTGATCAAGTATTTGCAAAAATTGGGCTGCAGCTATGATTGGAAAATTTTCATGCACAGTGGTACACATAAAAGAGAAAAACGCTGACATCCAGAGTATCCACTGCTGTCTTCATAGTCATGTACTTGCAACGAAACGAATGCCAGAAGACTTGAAAGAGGTATTGGAGATGTCCTAAAAATAGTTAAATTTATAAAATGAAGACCGCTCAATGTGAGGATTTTCAGTTTAGTCTGTAAGTATATGAGAAGTTTGTATAAAAATTTGCTGTTTCATACTGAAGTCCGATGGCTTTGTCGGAGAAAAGTGCTTGCTCTGTTTTACGAATTGCGTGAGGAGATTTCTTTTTATCTGAATGCCATTTTGAACTTGCATACACATTAAGAGACAAATTCTGGGTGCAGAAAGTGGCTTACCTTTAGGATGTATTTGCCTGTCTAAATGAAATGAATGTTACAATGCATGGTACCAGGGTAACGTACTTCAAAGTTCAGAGTAAAATGGAAGTGTTTCAACGTAAGGTAAACTTTGGGGTGAATGTATACTTATGGAAGAACTTGATTGCTTTGGAAATCTCAGTTGTTGTTTTTTTTAAATTATGAATGAAATTTCCTTAAGTGAAGATACAAAAGTTTCAGTCTTGCAGGAAGTATCTGATTTGTGTACAACTGTTGAGGAGTACTTTCCCTCTAATTTAAAAAAATTATTGTGAATTCAAAATCCCTTTGTTGACTCTGCAAATACCAATGATTGTGTTTGAAAGAGAAAAAAACAGATTTTAGAAATCTCAACTGCGTGTGTATGTTTTTTCTTATAGCAAAGCCATATCGGGCTATCTGCTGAGCCCACCGAGGGGAATCGAACCCCTGATTTTAGCGTTGTAAATTCATAGACTTACCGCTGTACTAGCGGGAGACGATATTTCAACTCATTACACCCTAAACTCAAAATTTCAGCAGAAAGAAATTACACAATGGCCATATGAAACATTGAAATGAGTAACAGAGCTTTGAAAATTTTAACTCATTTTTCAACAACATATCTTTGAGAGCAAACATTTTCACTGTATACAGCTACAAAGACCAAATTTAGAAACAGGCTAAATACTGAATATGATCTGCGCTTACAGGTAACAACCATAACTCCAAATATTGAACTACTTTGCAAACAAAATCGAGCCAGTCGGAGCCACTAATAAATAAATAAGTACACTGTACTTTTACTGACATAACATTTGCAAGCAAAAAATGTTTGAACAAGTAAGTAGAAGTAAAATATTTTCTTTAAATAGTGATATTTTTAATAAATTTATATTCTAAAAGCTAGTGACCGATTGTTTCTATTTTTAGTGTATTTCTTTTATTAATGCTCCGAAATATTTTTTTTTTCTAATGTGAAACTCCGCAGGTCTAAACGTTTGGGAATCCCCGTCCTAAGATGTAAGTAAATATATATATATATATAAAAGCTTCTGGTACAAGCAATAACATATACAGCATGCAAAATTATTATGAAAGTTTTGTTTTTACAAATATTTCAAAAAGTATAGTTTGATTTAGATGAAATTTGTACATATTAACTGTCATATTATCATACAAAAGTTGTGCATTTGTCATCATATTCCACTAACAAATAAGGAAGTTATAAGAGCTTCCTAAAATGTCATGAATTCCACAGTGCCAAATTATTAAGCAAGCCCCTGACAAATGAGTCTACATAACAAAAATATATCTCTGGTATAGGAAAATATCTGTATATCACATATAGAAATAATAGAAAAAGAGCTTCTGGTATCCTCACCGTTACGCCAAATATACTCGCTCTTTCAGCCGTGGGGGCATTATAATGTGAAGGTCAATCCCACTGTTCGTTGATAAAATAGTAGCCCAAGAGTTGGCGGTGGGTGGTGATGACTAGCTGCCTTCCCTCTAGCCTTACACTGCTAAATTATGGACGGATATCGTAGATAGCCCTCGAGTAGCGAAATTCTAAAAAAACCAAAAAACTAAAGACCAAAAAGTTTGTGGTATAGACAAAAACATATGTACGCAGCCTTTTGTATAAACAATTATATATATATATTATAACCATAAATGTTTAAGCCATAAACATATATATATATAAACACACACACATAATAGTTTCTGGTATACAGAAGTTTATTCATATTACCCTCTAGTGGTATAGGGTAGAACACAGATACATATATATACTAGCCACTGATGAATGTGTGTGTGTTTTAACATTCATCCCCCAGCGTATGTTAACTGCAATTCGCCCGACAGTATACATGGTTTGTATCAAATACAACAGCCCTGAAACAGGACACACTTTTAAGTTCATATGAATTTTTCGTTTAATAAGTTAAATGGGTCAGTTATTACCTTCTACAAAGCGTAATATTGAATTATCATCTAATGAAGTGATTACAGATTAAATAACAAAAGATGAAAGAGGCACGTTACCTTGCATTGTCTTTTTATACGATTAACAGTTTTCGTTCCTCAACAGCTAGTACTGAATAGCAAAGAGTCATACCTGAGTAACAACAAACGGTCATTTTAATTTAAGTAATAACAAAGTCACCTTCTAATATTAGTAATAACAAAGTCAAATTCTAATATTAGTAATACCAAATTTTTGTGCCTTAATATTAGTAATAACAAATTGTCGTGTCTTAATATAAGTAATAACAAACTGTCATCTCCTGATGTTAAGGTCTGTGAATAGTAAGCTTACCAAGAATTCTGTTTATTTTTCTCGGAAGTTAAGGTTTGTGAAAAAGTGTATTTAGTGGTTATGTTGATTTAATCAAGCTACTGATAGAACGTGATCATTCTGTTTGTGAAATATAGTTCTGATTTTGTTTTGCTTTTTTATTTCTGCGAGTGCTCGACGTTGAATCATACGATTGTGCTACTTTACATTACAACTCACGTACTACCACGTGGTAACATGTACATCTTTCGCACCTTCACTCACATCCTCAATGGAAATTTCCATGCTTATTAGTAGCAACCAATGAGAAACTCCGTCGTTACTCCACTAGCGATCCCAGACAGCAAAATAGGAACTATGGTTAAACACAAAGTAAATGAAAACCTTGAAGTTGTAGAACGCGCTGGTGAGAAAGACTTACCAAGTTTATATGAGTAGACACTCTGAAGACACGTTTTGTTTTGCTCGTTGTATATTTAACAGTTGACAAAATCGGAGAGACTTCACTCATTTCTTTTTTAATTTTTATGTGTACAGTTACTTTGATTTAGTAAATATAACTGTCTTTCAAAATTTTATCACGTGCTTTATATTGATCGCTGGGCATCAGTCGTTTCGCTCCTGTACAAGTCATAATACTGAACTCGATTTTCAGCACTTTAACAAAATATTTGAGTTTATTCTTAAAAGAAGTAAGAAGTGTTGATACCAGTTTGTTCCATTATTAATTGTATAAGAACTAAGAAGTGTTGATACCAGTTTGTTCCATTATTAATTGTATAAGAACTAAGAAGTGTTGATACCAGTTTGTTCCATTATTAATTGTATAAGAACTAAAAAGTGTTTACACCAGTTTGTTTCATTATTAGCTGTATAAGAACTAAGAAGTGTTTATACCAGTTTGTTCCATTATTAGCAGTAAAGAACTAAGTGTTTTTTTTCCACTTTGTTTCATTATAAGCAGTATAAGAACTAAGTGTTTATACCAATTTGTTTCATTATTAGCAGTATCATCGACTTCGGAATTTAGTTATTTTTGAAGAGTAACATTAAACAGGTGAGTGACTTTAAGTATTTTGTTTTAACATGTTTTTATATTTTAAATCATAAGTAAACGATTCTCTCTTATCTAATTATTAAAACGTTGGTACTTAATAATTTAACATTTCTTTTCTTTAAAACAAGACGTTTAATAACCATTATTCCACCTTAGAATATTTTAAGTGTCTTGAAATCGATAAATTAGAATATAACTGAAACATCCATGCACCATAGTTAATTTTAAAATGTTTCTTGATGTAATAATTTTTAAATACTTAACCAGGGGGCTGGTTTTTTAAAAATAAAAACGCTTAAATAATATCTCATCACAACACTATTTTGAATCTGAAATAAAAATAAAGTAAAACATAGTAACTGTGATCTATTTCAATACGTAAATTCTGTATCAGTTTTGATTTTTGGAAGTTTTGGAACGCTACTTTGTTATAGTTTAGAATGTACTTGTTTTTTTTGTTGTTCTGTTGGAATTGTACGTTAGACCATATATCTGGAGTTTGTATTATACCTGAGATAATATAGCTAGAGTTACATTGTGATTCTTTCCACAAGATATACCTTATTTTCCCTGTCTATTCAGCTTGCTCTTTCAAATGCTTACCTTTTATTGATTTATTTAAATGTTTTAGATCGCACTAGTATCTATAGCGTAGATTAGATCCTGAACAACTATTTAATAATTAGCACCCTTTATGGTTGTTTATTTCACAGTGAACAAGTTTTGTTTTCATATTTATTTATTTGCCTTATGGGCAAGAAATAGATATCCAAAGGAAACTGCCACAGTATATGCAATTTCGAACTGTGACTTACAATTTTAAATTGTTTATAGTCCGAAACATACGAAAATATTCTTAAATATTGTTTTTTACGCGACCATCCTCGAATAAAAAATAATTATTTTGATTTGTTTGATAATACGTGTTTTTTTTTTATTGATACGTTTTACACCTCTTCTGATTCGTTAGTCGGCCCAACATAGCCAGATGGTTAAAGCACTGGACTCGTAATCTGAGGGTCGCGAGTTCGAATCCCGGTCGACACCAAACATGCTCGCCCTTTCAGCTGCGGGTACGTTATAATGTGACGGTCAATCCCACTATTCATTGTTAAAAGAGTAGCCCAAGAGATGACGGTGGGTGGTGATGACTACTTGCTTCCCCTCTAGCCTTAGACTGCTAAATTAGAAACGGCTAGCACAGATAGCCCTCGAGTAGCTTTGCGCAAAATTCAAAACAAACAAACAAATGAACAGTTCTTTAGTATCAATAGAGTGTGATGCCTAGGTTCTCGTGCATATCAGATAATATCATTATCGCTGTAAGTATAATATTATCACGTGCTTCTAATTCTACAATAAATTTGTTTTTTTCCATTCCACTTATCACATTGGTTTTCTTAGAAATTATTTCGGAAGTTGCTCCACACGTATTCCAATTTTCGGTTTTCAAGTACTTGTGCTCTGAAGATTTAACCCCTGTAAGATAGCTTACTCCTCTTTATTACGTCTCTACAGAGAAAGTTTCCAACAGGGATATTACTAAGTTCGCCCGATAGATTGTTTATACCCAGACGTAAGTCTACTTTAGCAGATGCAATAGCTCTTTGATAAAGAATAAAAATGTGGACAGACATCACAGGGAATTAGGTAACTGTGTCATGACGCACGTGAGATACATGTAACGACCTGCAGATAGCTGAATTCTAAATCTACAAGTAATTATGTTTATTTGCTATTAAGCATACAAAACCACACAGTGGCCAAGCGGATATCGAACCTCGGTTTTCTACGTTATAAGCTACCAGACATACCGCAGAGTCACTTGGGGAAATACAACAGTTAGAACTAATGCATTAATAGACATTTAAAGGTACATTAGAATGTATTTTTGTAAACTAAATTAAAATGTGTGTTTTTTTATAGCAAAACCACATCGGGCGATCTGCTGAGCCCACCGACGGCAATCGAACCCCTGATTTTAGCGTTGTAAATCCGGAGACATACCGCTGTACTAGCGTAGAGCCTAAATTAAAATAATAGCAATTAAAGAAATTACACCCCCTCACCCCTTTCCGGGATTTTGAAAACTCAGAAAATCCTTCTAAGATCCATAATCATGCATCACTTCTTGTAGTGTGATGATGATTCTCAGCCATAATGTACTGATGAAATTTGATACAAATTTGATCACACTTCACAAAGTTATTAACCCCAAATTGCAAAAATACCCTATCTTCCAATTATTAAAAAAAACAAAAAACAACTTCGAAGTTATCCAGAATCTGGATCTGGATTTTTATGTGATCAAATTTAAGAGAGACTGTCCCAAACTGATTTGTCAGCTTGTTTTATCTTTCTATTAGTTTTCGAGAAATACAGATAAACACACACGGACCCGATTGTAATACCTTCGCCCCAGAAAGAGAAGGGTCAAGGATAACGATCTATAATTATGATATTAATAACATTATTCCTTACTTAATATCGTTAGGATATAATATTTCTATCTTTCTCTAATAATTTTTAATCAAAAAGCATTTTTTCAAACCTCTTTAAAATCACTTAGTAATGAAAATCTTGCGAATTAAACGAGTTTTTGTCATGGACAAGAAACTATTAAACTCTGTAATCAATGGCCTTAAGACACTGAGTACAAAGGGAAAAAATCGATAGAAAATCTTGGCCAGCAGTCCTTGACATTTGACTAGAAATAACTATACAGTCTGACTCTACTAAAATAAACTGGATTAAACTTTTTTACGCCTACTTTATATTGCCCTTGACGACTTCCATGTTTGGTTTTATTCATAGCTTCTGTAGTCAAATTTATACTTTCGCCATTGACAGTACTGCTTACAAATTAATAAACTATCACAGATTTAAATCGTGTATTTTTATAACTTAATTAATATTTCTGTTTATAGGTTAGATTGCACATTTTTAGCAGCATCTATTTCACAAGAATAGTGAACATGTAACACACTGTTAACACGATGTATTATTAAATATTACTAGGTTTATAGTATTTTTTACAAGATTACTTAACACAGCACATTGTTAACACCGTGTATTATTAGATATGAATAAGGTTTATACTTTGACAAGAATAATTGACGCATAATACACTTTTAACACCATGTATTATTTGATACTAATAAGGCTTACAGCATGTTGCACACAATTACTTAACATACAATACACTGTTTACGCAATGAATTGTTAAATATTAATAAAAATTATGTCCATTCTTGACTTTCAACTCTAAGTGTGAGGATGGTTCTTTCTAATATAAAATAAACATTTTTATTTTGTATCTATCTTATATTTGTATCTGAATAATGTATGTATAATCCCCCCTCTGGGACAGCAGCAACTCTCTATATTTACAACGCTAAAATAAGAGGTTCGATTCCACTCGGTGGACACAGCACAGAGCACGATGTAGCTTTGCTATAGGAAAACACATACACACTCCTGTATTGTAAAATACCAATTTACAACAAAGTAAAAAAAAAAAATTATTTTATTGATATAGACGGACTGTCATAGTTTTTATAATTATTATCGCACTGTACTCTGTTGAAATACGTGAATACCTTAAAGCAGTTATATAAACTAACCATTATAAATGCAACTTCTCGAAATGTGCAAAGATAAATATTTACAGAAAATCGGACTTTAAGGCGCTAACGGTTATCTGAAAGATTCGCTGTTAGTTTCGCTCACAGTATCATTGTTGAGTTCAAACTATTTATGTTGCTTCGAGCAGTTGGTCGATGTTTAGTTCTATCTTGAACTCTTCTCGTGTACTTGTTTGTTTTTGTTTATTGTTTCCACCGTCAGACGGTTTACCTCGAGCATAAAAGTTAACTATTAGGCTTAAAACGCTTTCTTAGGCCTTCTTCAGCGTTATCCGTCGGTCTATCTGATTTCACATGTGTGAACAGTAAATTGTAAACTAGCTGAGTCAGTTTCCATATGAAACTGATGCCACGTGAAAGAAAAGTTCAATGCCACACGTGGCATGAGAACCTTTGTGACGTGAACATCGTTCGTGTGCTGTAGCTCAAAATAGTAAAAAGGATGTCTTACATCTTCACTTTGAAACCTGAATTCTTTACTAGTATTCTGTACGTTTTTGTTTTAAGTGTCTCAGTTTCTAAAGCTTCTTGTTGTACCATCAGCACCAAAAGAATCATCTTATCTCTTAGTAAAATTGTTAAGCGACATCTTATACAAATTAAAAATGAGTTCCCTCCTTTATAAACCTTCAAACTCAACCTCTTAGTATGTTACAAACCAATCTAACCACTATCAACACAATATATCAGTTTTCTCCAAGTCTTCATCAAGGATCAGATTAACTACAAAAATTCGCTAGCCTCTTCATTACGTTTAAATTCAGATTTATCTTTATCGACCCTAAATGTAGCTCTTCATTTATAAGTTACCTTTACCGTTATCAAACGTAAGTCACATGTATCCAGTGATATGTTAGAAGCCAGCATTGTTCTTATACGGCCCGGCAAGGCCAAGCGTGTTAAGGCGTGCGACTCGTAATCTAAGGGTCGCGGGTTCGCATCCCCGTCGCGCCAAACATGCTCGCCCTTTCAGCCGTGGGGGCGTTATAATGTGACGGTCAGTCCCACTATGCGTTGGTAAAAGAGTAGCCCAAGAGTTAGCGGTGGGTGGTGATGACTAGCTGCCTTCCCTCTAGTCTTACACTGCTAAATTAGGGACGGTTAGCACAGATAGCCCTCGAGTAGCTTTGTGCGAAACTCAAAAACAAAACAAACAAACAAAACTCTTACACTTTCAAATATCGGCGCTTGAACTAATACATTAAGAATTGAATTCACCCTTATAAACACTAACTACCACCCATTTATTGTTAAAATAAAGTATCAACCTCTCTAGTTATTCTTAAAATTCTAAACATAATCATAACACAGCATAAAAAAGTTGTTCAAATTAGAAATACGTTTGCGGTTTTACCAATCACTTCACATACAAACATTGTCCACTAATTACAAGAATATGACAGTGTCTCAAAAGCAGTGACACTGAGGTATAATATCACGAGAGTATAAACGTTTTTATCGAATCAGAAGTCGTTTGTATTTTATTAATTCATTCCAAGTTAGATCTCTGATTTGATATCGTTAGTTTGTACTTCGCAGGTTTCTTTCTTACCTCACAACGTTTGGTCTTTCCTACGAAGTACTTGTTTATTTTCCATACATTTATAAGACTTCTGTTTCATCATAAAAATAACCAGGTTATCTGCGCCATTTAACTGACGTAACATACAATATGAACATACAACTTTCATATTTTCATAATGTTACAAAACACATCGATTCTAATAAGATTAGTATCACGGGTCGCGCCATCTACTAAATGATATGCATATTTGACAACATTACGCAATCTGTACAATTGCGTGAAGCTCCCGCTGATTTAGGGATAGATTAGAACTATTATGTTAACTGATTAGAAATACTTAGCAATACATCAGGACCGTTATGGTAACTAATTACTCAGTAATAGATCAGGACTATTATGTTAACTGATCAGACTCACTATTGGATAGGTTTGTGTCATTATATTGATCAATCAGGCCCTAATAGATAGGATGGGACTATTATATTAACTGATCAGACCCTAATAGATAGGATGGGACTATTATATTAACTGATCAGACTCAATAATGAATTAGGTTGTGACATTTATATTAACTAATCAGACTAACTAATGGATAGACTGGACAAGTATCACTAGGTGTCTAGAAGATTCCTAGAACGGACCCATATGTATCTTCAGAAATCTTTGACGTTTCAATTTGTCGATCATGATTTTCAATTTTTATTTTTCAAGACGCCAACTAGGAATTACGGGCACGGTCAAATAGAATCTGGGAACGTGCCTATTTCTAGCGATGCCTCTGCTTCGACACCTCACTATGAAAGGAAATAAAAATTTGATTATTATCAATTTAAAAAAACGACTTCTCTATATCTGCTGATATAGAGGTATATACATCAGTAGCGCATTTACCAGAGATAAACTAGTCTTCAGTGAATCATAAAAAATAGTGTTGTATTCAGTTTACAAGTGTTTGATTCTCATCAATTACAAATATATAATTACTGCAATTTTAAAAATGCAGTGACAGAAGATGTCATTTACGTAAGATACAGCTATGGCTGACCACAGTGACTGTGTCAATACTTATTGGTGCGACAAAGCCAGTACGACCTAATAACGTACGTTAAACATCTTGGAAGTATACCGCTTATAATTGCGGTGCAAAGTAGGGTAGTAAATTCCAAAGGGTGTTAATTTAGTGTTATCTATTTGGCTAAATGTTAGTTTTAGTTACGTTACACATTTTTCGTGATTTTTTGGATATTTTTATGTTTTGATAAATATTACACAATGTATATCAGTGGTGTATCTTGGCCGACGGCTGTGAATTATTGCATTATTATTGGCATTAGTTACGTATATCTATAATAATATATAATTCTACGCAAGTAATATTTCTGATAAAATATAAATACCTCTTATGATATTAAGTAATGCCTCCATCAGTATAGTTGTACGTAATATCTCTGATGATATATATATATACATATTTAATATCACCAATACTATGTTAGCATTCTTAAGTAATAACTGTAATACAAATAAAACCTATTAATTAATTATTTCTTATAATAATTACGTTTATCTTCATGTAATATTTTTTTAGTAAATACATTATTATGCTCTTGTTTTTTTACAGTTTCAATTTTTATTAAAATGTAGAAAATTTGTGACTTTATTCAAGAAATGGCTCCCAAAAATGAAAAATAAGAAATCGTCAGTGTAGAAAATGGAGTGGAAATGATCACAATACCTGATGAAATGAACCAGTCGGTAACAAATCCAGATAAGGAGAAAGAACCAGAACATGGGGAATGGGTAGGAAAACTGGACTTTGTTTTAAGTTTTATAAACTACGCTGTCGGTCTTGGCAACATATGGTGATTCCCATACTTGTGTTATGAAAATTGTGGAGGTAAGTGTCTTGTGGTTTAATCCAACATAATATACATGAAACCTTTACCTTACCAAATGTTAAATCGATGGTTCTGATAGATTATATGTTGTTGTTTGTTATTTAGGGGCATTTTTGTTTCCCTACCTCATCTGTTTAGTCTTGTGTGCTGTTCCTCTATTCTTCCTGGAAGTGGCCATTGGTTAGTACTTCAGCGTTGGTGGTATCGGGGTCTGGAATTTGATTCCTATCTTTAAAGGTAGCTATTGTTGTTTACTTCTAGTGCCTTAGTATTTTTCACCTTTTCCGGATATATATAACTCATACTTGTGTCTCAAATATGTCAACAGTTCTTACATTATGTAATCTATACTTTCACTAGGAATTGGCTTTGCTCCAATGGTCATCGTTTGTCTCTATGATATCTACTACGTGGTGATAATAGCTTGGACTTGATTCTACCTCGTGTTCTCAATGACGCCACAACTGCCTTGGGAATCGTGTGGTAATTGGTGGAACACAAAATACTGTATGAAAGAGGGACCAACATTACGAATCTCAATATTACAGCCACCGAAGCAAAATCACCTGTAACCGAATTCTGGGAGTAGGTTTAATTTTTTATTTTTCAGATGAATTTATTATTTTCGATCAATAAATATGAGTCGTATTTGGATCTAGTGTTCTCAAAATATTGTTTTCTATGTATATATACACACATATATATTACAATTGGAGTACAATTAAATAACTATTTTCTATCAACATAATTTTATTATTTATTCATTTTCCACATTTGTACACTGGTTTTTAGTCCACTTAACTGTTTACCAGTAATTTATATTTTCTACTTTAATTTATGAAATATATATTGTCGATAGTCCAAGATGTTTAACTTGTCCAGCCACAATGGATTTTAAGATATATTTTATTTTAAGATATACCACTATGCAAAATGATAATATAATTTATTTACTAACTTATAATATATGTGGTGTAAGTGTGTAGAACAAATAACTAATCCTTTACATTTAAGTTTCAATCTAGGAAGATCTCAGAGTTATAAAGATCTTCCCAATTCTATTGAAATAGATATCCCATTAACAAACATTCATTTACTAATGTCAAAATAACTATCTTGGAAAATTATACAATGTAAATCTACTTATAAAAAGAGGAAAATATTTTGAAGGAAAAAACTCCTTATTCTTATGAATTATACAATGATTTTCAAAACAAAACTGCTAAATCTTTAAATAAAATTATTTGTATTAGAATTTCAATTGAAATAAATACTTGTAATAGTAAAAAAAAAAAAAGAAAAGAGGTAAAGGTGGCTTCCTAGTGGCATAACGGTATGTTCGCAGACTGATAATGCAAGAAACAGATATCTCAATGTGTATCTTTGTGCTTAATAGGTACTAACAATGACAAAGTTAAAGGTAAAAATATAAAAAAATTGATTACTTTTGATAATTTGTATGAGAATGTAAGATACTTCTTTTGACAGATATGTTAACAGCTAAAATTAATAATAATAGAAGTTTTTTTATGTAAATGATAGAAAATTTAAATATTTGTAAAATAATTGTTAAATTTTGAATTCAAACATCTTTCTATTAAACGTTTAATTTTAAATTTGATTAAATTTTGTTTAATATCATTTTTTAAATAAAATAGTGGAGGTTGGAAATTTTAACTTTTAGAATTTTTAGGATGCTTTTATTTCTACGATTTTATTTTTCTACGATTATTTTGCATGTGGAGGTTGTATCTGAATATTAAGCATAACTGCTTTCTTACAATTGACTGCAGCCCTATGAAAGGCAGTAGGAGCTGAGATATTACCATTGTAAGCACTCAAATTCTAACCCTTAAATGATTTTACATACCTGCTGACTAGTCTGACATCAATGTCTGGATTTTATCTGATAAAATAAGGTAATGACCACTTATGTTATTTGTTGTGATTCATGGTTGAGAAATAAGATTGATAATTCAAAATAACTGTTTAATTCTAATTCTGTTATAATGTTTGTTATACATATATTTTGTGGAAGTTGGTTAAAAATACGAGCACATCATTCAAAGTCATTATACGTAAAAAGGTAATTGTTCCAGGGGAAGCACACTTCCTCCAGAGGTACACATGTTTTAATTAGGGAAGTTTAGAAATAGTGTTTCAAAATTATTTTGCATGTAGTACCTGAGTCACTATTCTCACAAACTACCATTGCCTTTGTTTCTCTTCCTTTTCACAATATGAGCTTAGTGATTTCAGTACAATATGTGTCAGTGTGTAGAATTCTGTTCAAAACAGATGATGCTTACTGTAGCTACATCCCGGAATAGGCTTAACTAACAATGACTGTAATAATAATGGACACCTCATGTGCCAGTTTATGATGCACCATGTACCTTGTGAGAATTTTACCCAGTTAACCTTGTTATTGTTAATCTAGTAAGATAAATTTTAGGACATATATTTCTAGGTATAATTGGTTTTTAAATAACCTTCTTTGTTGCTATTATTGGCTTGAAAGGTACTTATAATACCATAGTAGACAGTTTTATCATTTAATACTCAAAAATTAAAAATTATGAAACCCTAACTGAAGTTGGTTCAATAGTACATTTCAATAATACAATATTTATTACTCTTTTGAAGGTGTCGAACATTACAAATTACTTCAGGAATACATGATTTGGGAGGTGTGAACATGGAACTGAGTTTGTGTTTGTTACTTGCCTGGTTTCTGGTTTATTTGGTCATCTTGAAAGGGCTACAGAGTAGTGGCAAGGTGAGATTTAAACTAAAATAAAACTTGGAAACAAAAGAAAAAGGAAGGATTGCATAAAAACAGTGTTACACAAGGAAAGATAACCTAATGACATAAAAAAACCATTACAGTAACCATAAGGAAACATCACCTTATGACATGAAACATCATTACAGTAATCATAAGGAAACATCACTTAATAACATAAAATACCATTACAGTAATTATAAGAACAGTGACAAAAAACATTACAGTAATCACAAGGAAAGATCACCTAATGACATAAAACAGTGTTACAGTAATCACAAGGAAAGATCACCCAATGACATAAAACACCATGACAGTAATCATAAGAAAACATCACCTAATGACATAAAACACCATTACAGTAATCATAAGGAAACATCACCTAATGACATAAAACACCATTACAGTAATCGCAAGGAAACATCACCTAATGACATAAGACACCATTACAGTAATCATAAGAAAACATCACCTGATGACATAAAACACCATTACAGTAATCATAAGAAAACATCACCTGATGACATAAAACACCATTACAATAATCATAAGAAAACATCACCTTTTATTTAATCCAATAATCTTTAATGTTTCTAGCATTAATTATTTCATATCTTTGGACTGTTTTACTTTATTATTTGTTCATTGTTTACAGATTATTAAGGTGTCAGCAGTCACTCCATACGTCATTCGAATCATTCTTCTTATTCGTGGAGTGATGTTAGAGGGCGCTGGAGACGGACTACTTTTTTACATTACTCCAAAATTCGACAAATTTTTGGATCCCAAGGTTCGTTTATGTTATTGTTATTAGATTCATATACTAATGTTATTGTTATTAGATTCATATATAAATGTTATTGTTATTATATTCATATATAAATGTTATTGTTATTACATTCGTATACAAATGTTATTGCTATTACATTCGTATATAAATGTATTTATTATTACATTGATATATAAATGTTATTGTTATTACATTGATATATAAATGTTATTGTCATTATATTCAGATTTAAATGTTATTGTTATTATATTAATATACTAATGTTATTATTATTACATTCATATACGATATAAACACTAGTAAATATTAATGTTAGATGTTAAAGGTTGTTGGACAGAACCCATTGCATATTCTTTTACCAACGAATAGTGGGATTAACCGTACATTTTAATGCCCCTGACGCCGAAGACAAACACTAACAACCAGGCTGGGCAACAAATAAAACTTCCCATCTAATGTAGCTATAGTTTACGTCTTTAGTGAAAATAGTGTCATTGTTAATCAGTAACTGTCAAGCGACTTTTTTTTTTCGTTTATTTGCTATCAAGCTTTAATAATAGTTAATAATTCTTTAATAAAAACGTAACAAAACTAAATTAGTGTTAAATTTAAATTTTCTCAGAAGTGAGCTCTGTGTAATCAGTAATAATTTATTATAGTAATGTTATTAGGTCTGGGTGACAGCAGGAACACAAGTGTTTTTCACCTTTGGTATTGGTTTCGGTTCCGTCGTAACTCTTGGAAGCTACAACAAGTTTAGCCACAACTTCTTCCAGTAACAACAACAACAAGAAAAACTCTTAAGAATTTTTTTTTTATTTTTTGATTTGATTATTTAACAACGATTCGCACAAAAATGTTCAATGTAATAATTCTCTGTACTCTGTATTCGTTATTCTTTCAATATATATTATTGTACACTTTGCACACATTCATTATTGTTTCTATATCTTTATTTCTAGAGACGGATATATTCTATGTATTGTTCACCCTGCTACCAGCATATTTGCTGGTACTGTGATATTTTCCGTCCTCGGTCACGTGGTCTACTTGAAAGGCGACGGGACCGAAGTTGCTGACGTTGTGAAGTCCGGTAAGATAATTCAGTCTTCTTGTGCTTTAGTTGTTTATATAAACATAAAAAGCTCTGTTTATGTACTAAATCAACGTATAACAGAATATTTGAGAACAAACTTTATTAATATTTTCTTGAATCTTGGTTCTAAAACATTTAAAATGAAACGTCAAAGGGTAAGTTACAGTATGTCAACATCTTAATATACACTAAATATTATCAGACAGTGACCTGTTGTGTTATTTTCAGAGTACAAACACGGTCTTTGTTCAAATATAATCTAACATGGTGTATTTTCTTCAGGTTCAGGGTTATCTTTCCTTGTTTATCCAGAAATTGTTCTACAGTTGCCACCTCCCCCTTTATGGTCAATTGTGTTCTTCCTCATTCTGTTAATTCAGATAATATGTTGATGTGTTTTATTTGATAGCCAGGTGAACATATAATACGTTGATGTGTGTTACTTGATAGCCAGGTGAGCATATAATATGTTGATGTGTGTTACTTGATAGCCAGGTGAGCATATAATATGTTGATGTGTGTTATTTGATAGCCAGGTGAGCATATAATGTGTTGATGTGTGTTAATGTACGTCAACATTGTGAAATATTCAGAGACTAAACACTGTCTTTCGTTTTTGTTTCAAATTTATACGTTTCTGTTATCGTTTGCTTGGTGGGAGTTTTAACGTCTTGTGCGTGGCTCAACGTATGGAATCTCCTTGGAAGTGAAATAAACAATTTCAGCAGTATAAAACGTGAGTAACGTGGGGGTGTTATTTAGTAAGTCCGTTACATTTTACCCAATTACACATTTCAACGAATAACAAGAGATATACGAGAGAACCGATAGGTATGGGGAAAACAATTAGCAAGTTACGACTGTTTTTTTGGGATTTAGAAATTCTGCCAATTCCTCAATGAACGTAAGGCTAGTACGTGAAATTTGTAAAACTTGTAGTTGATGAAATGAAAGGATATCATCGTCATTAATTGCACTGACAACCTGAGTAGCAACATGAGCTAACGGTAGAATCTACGAACTGTTTTACTCCATGACTCCCATACATTATTCCCTTGTGTGTGTGTAACACACAGAAACTTATAACTTAAAACGTTCTCTCACGCAAGATGAAGTATTACGTTATCAAACTAAATAATAGCACGTATGTTTGAAACTTTATTATATAAAACATTAATCCACCAAATATATATACACTGCTGGCCGAAATCTTAAGGCAAATGAACATAAGGAGAAAATATGCATTTTGCGTTGTTAGACTCAACCAGTTATTTGAGTAGAGCTTCAAAAGATGAAAATAAAAAAAGGGAAAATAAAAATAAAAACCTTTTTAGCATTTAATAGGGAAAATGTGAACACTATGAAATTAACCGAAATACTAGCTGGTCAAAAGTTTAAGACCATATCAAAAAGAAGTCCTAAACAGGGTAGGAAATGCCCAACAAGAGGTCTCAGTAGTGAGTTGCATGGCCGTCATTGCGAATAACTGCAAACATTCGCTTTGGCATGGTCGATATGAGATTTCGCAGAAAGCTGGCTGGTATATTGTTCCAAGTGGTGAAGATGCCTTTACGAATATCATGCACTGTTTGAAATTGACGTCTATTTCTATAGATTTTCCTTGTCATCTACCTCCAAACATTTTCAATTTGGGTTCAGTTCGGGCGAACACGCTGGATGGTTCCAAAGAATCACGGGCATTGTGGATTGCAGCGTTGTTCTGCTGAAAGACCCAGTTATTTCCACGCAAGCGGGGGCCTTCAGTCAATAAGAATGCTCTCACCAACATGCCAATGTAGCCAGCTGCTGTTTGACGCCCCTGTATAACCTGAAGCTCTATTGTTCCATGGAAGAAGAAAGCACCTCAGATCATGATGGAACCTCCTCCACTGTGTCGTGAAGAAAATTTCTCTGGTGGGATATGCTTATCGTGCCAGTAACGTTGGAAGCCATCTGAACCATCCAGGTTAACTTTGTTCTCATCGAAAAACAAAACATTCTTCCACTTTTCTAGTCCCGTGTTTGGTGCTTCTCAGCAAAGTTTAACCGAGCGTTTCGTGGTGTGGAAGGAGGCGTAGCCTTTGAAGACGTTTACGATTTTTAAAACCTTTCTCTCGTAGGTGCCGTCTTATTGTTCTTGAGCTGCATTCTCTGTCCGTAAGGACCTTAATCTTGTTCGACGATCGGCTATTGTCTTGCCGGACAACCCATCTAATCCTCCTGCTCAACGCCGGCGAAATGTTCTTGGGCTGACCACTTAAAATTCTCGTTCCGTATCCCTCAGGATCTTTTAAGAAATTTGCAACAGCAGTTTTACTGCGCCCAGTCTCACCAGCGATGGCATGTTGAGAGATACCTTAATTTTGCAGCTCGACAATGCTGCCACGTTCAAACTCTGTCAACTTTTTCACCTTTGCCATGTTTTTACCCAATGTGTGACACAGGAGATGTGAGTTGAAGATGTTGACAATGCTAATGCTTGAACACAAATGACTAAATTTCGTTACGTGTTTACCGATTAACGCTTCGTTTTAGTATGGTCTTAAACTTTTCACCAGCTAGTATTTAGGCTAATTTCGTAGTGTTCTTATTTTTCCTATTAAATGCCATAAAAGTTTTTTTTTATTTTCCATTTTCTTATTTACATTTTTCGAAGCTCTACCCAAATAAGTGGTTGAGTCTAACAACGCAAAATACATATTTTCTCTTTTTGTTCATTGGCCTTAAGATTTTGGCCAGCAGTGTACATATAAAATTTATATAGATCTATCTAACTATGTTATTAAGTTACTTTGATCTGTATGTTATGACAACATGTGTACTCATATTGGTCAGTTTTTGTTTTTCAGTTCTGCGCTGTGAAAGTTTTAATGACAGGAACTGTAGACGAATGGGCGTCTCTTTTGAGATGTCAACCTCCTTGTACACATTGTACCAACTGTGCATTAATAGATAAATCTGTAGCAACAACATAAATTTCGTATTAAAGTATGTATAATGATAAACATATCGACTTCAGGAATACACTTTATTGAATAAACAAAGAACTGAACCGCACACTACATCACACTTTGAAGTTTCAACTGAATGCCAAATGCATATAAATATCAGTTTCTCGAGATAACAAATCAACTAACAAGTTATTTGTCCATATATTTATATATGTTAAACCTCCATCAAGTAATGTAAGAGTTTCTTAATGATTTTTTCACTATACAAAACAACAGTGTTTTGTATCGTTTTAATACTTATTTGTTTGATTTTGTTCCCAGTAGACTCTTTTTTTTATCTACCGGAAAAACTTTTTATCTTGTACGCAGTCAGCTAAATTTTTGATTTAAAGTAATCCTACATGATTTAAATATTGTTTGTTATTTATTACGAACTAAATAATTTTTTTCATAATTTTTCAGGTCATCCCATAAGTGATGTTCGAAATTTCAATACAGAAAGTGCATCATCATTTCTGTCTTTGTAGAAGGCTTTAATGACTAAAATATGTAGTAGGACGTGTATAAAAATCTTCAGACAAATAAAATAAACTATCACAACTCCACTTTTTCAGATCATTTATCAAATAAACCATTATGAAGATGAATGTGTCTGAAGAGCACATTAGGCATATAATGCTTTATGAGTTTAAAAAAGGTAATAGTGCAGCAGAAACAACAAAAAACATTCAAGGTGTTTATGGTGCGAATTCTCTCAATGAAAGTAAACGTCGAACGTAGTTTCAGAAGTTTATATCAGGTGGCTACAACTTAAGTTTAATAATGACTTGCTGCTGGCTACACTTGATGAAGACTGTGCTGTTGCATTTGAAGAACTAGCACAGAAGCTTAATTCAACAGTTCACTGTCATCTGCAACAACTTGAAAGTCAACCTTAGAGCATGAATGAACATTTGCACTTCTCTGCACTCTTGTGAACGTAACTCACCTTTTTTGGACAGGTTAGTGGCTGGAGATGAAAAATAGATATATTATAAAAATGTTAAGAGCCGCACACAATGACTCAGGTCAGGTAAACTGGCTAAAGCACAACCCAAAATGGACCTTCACCCTTGGAAAGTCTAGTTAATATTGCATAACTTCAAGTCATGATGAGTACTGATTAAATTACTGAAATTGGGTCACATACTCTAATGGGTCCTTCTAAACAGTTTAGTATATATTATGTTATTTCCACATAAGTACGTTGATCACTTGACACTGCAAGATATTGGTTGTTATTTTCTATAGTTAGAGATAATGAATGGCTTAATGCTAATGATTAGGGTATGATTTTATATAATTTAAACATTCTATCGTTTGCTTTCAAAGGTATCTCTATCCTTTACTGCGGCTGTTTTTACATCAGCCTATCTATAATACATGTAAATTTCTTTTTTATGTGTAGGAATTACAGATTGTAAGTACGGAGGTAACACACTTTCAATATCGTCTAATACTTTTTCTAATTAACTTGGAGCTATAAAGTATTTACTCAACTTACTGTCTGCAGCTACATACAATGCTTGTACTGACTTAGCTAACTTAGTTCCACTATTTCCAACTGTAAATGATAATTGTTGCAAATTAGTATGAATTTTAGAATTGAAAACTAACATTTTAATTCCTGCCTTATGAAACTCAGTTTGTCTTATTCTAGTATGTATCAAACTATAATATTTACTAATGCTCTATATAGATACGCTTTTAATTTCCTGTTCATGTAATTCAAGTGTCTGGTTTAATGAATTCATTATAGTCATCTGTTCACCTATTAAATGAATCATTTCTCTGGATACTTGTCTTTGATGTCGTACTTTCTTGTTTAATTCACGTAAATCATCTGTGGTTGCAGTTCCTAACAAAACTTTCAGGACATTTCCACCTGCCTGTATTAAACCACGTTTCTGTTGAGTCAGATCTGAAATCTAAACGCTATCTTTAATATCCTTTAATCCTAATAACAAATCTTCTATCTCAACAAGATATCCTCTAACTAAGATCTTATACTTCTGAATTAATCCTTCCTGTAAAATCCTCACAAACATAAAATACAACACGCAAAACAACTTGCAGGCTCATTTTTATTTTGTTTTATAAAACAATTTTTTGCAATGTGTCCAACCTCACCCCATTTAAAACACTACAAGTCCTCGCACTTATTTTGTCCGCTTCGCCAGTTTACTTTTTCATTTGTACTCTTACTTATCATACTTATTACAGACTGCTAGTGCCTGTATATCTGTTGCTCTCGTGTATCCTCGATTAAATCTAATAAGGTTGCTCGTGGGGTATTAGATTCATTAACATCACTCCGAGCTCTATCACTAAGCGACCTTCGCTCATACTCAGACTTTAGTGTATCTTGGATCATCATCTAATCTAAGTTCTACGTAATCTATTACCTTGCTCTTGTATCTTATGTCCAAACACTCGAACAGACTCGCCTTTTTCTTGATTCATATTTCGTAATTGTGCCATGATTGTGCTTGGCCTTTCTCGTTTACCATATTCCTCTGTCAGCATACGTGTTACAAACTGAAAATCTACAGTTTCACGCAATGCCTCAATGAAACGTTTTGCTTTTCCTGCTGTTCTTAGTCTCAAAATGTCTGATTTCTGTGCGTCAGTCCAACCAGATATTCTAACAGCTTCATTTAATGCATCTATAAAACTTTCGACATCCTCGTCGAGCTTACAGTGAAAAAAAGGTATCGTGCCCGTTAAGTGTGTAGTGCCTCAGGAACCTACTTGAGTGAGTGGATCTGACACAGCTTCCACATTATCATCAGCCCTTCTGGTAGTGGTTGTGTCTAGTGCCTCACGAACCTACTTGTGTGAGTGGATATGACACAGCTTCCACATTATCATCAGCCCTTCTGGTAGTGGTAGTGTCTAGTGCCTCACGAACCTACTTGAGTGAGTTGATCTGACACAGCTTCCACATTATCATCAGCCCTTCTGGTAGTGGTAGTGTCTAGTGCCTCACGAACCTACTTGAGTGAGTTGATCTGACACAGCTTCCACATTATCATCAGCCCTTCTGGTAGTGGTAGTGTCTAGTGCCTCATGAACCTACTTGAGTGGGTGTATCTGGCACAGCTTCTACATTATCATCAGCCCTTCTCATAATAGTGGTGTCTATGCCAGCAGTAGCCATAGTTACTTATTTAATTTTATTTTCTACTTACCCCACTTATAGAACCTTAAATTAATTTCTCTACTTCAACTTCTTTCTTTATTTTATCCAACCTGTTGTTATTTACTCCAAAAATATCCTTCAAGACTTCACCAATCACGTAACGGTGAGGAGGCAGGCCGAGTGGTTGGTTTAGCTTAGCTGTTGGAACTTCGACTGATAGTACGTGTTGTTACACGACTTATTTATTTTGAAGTGAGGATGTAGTGGGTGAGTGGAGCACACAGATACTAACTCGAGACTAACTGCCCTCCTCTAATCTTACACTGCTAAATTAGGCACGGGTAACGCAGATAGCCCACCTTTAGCTTTGCGTGAAATTCAAACCAAACCACGTCGATAGAACAGCAAAATTAGTTGTCATAAAATGGTTAATAAAGAGAAATTATTGTTAATCAAGAGCTTGAAACTATTGATGTTGAATATAAGTACAGTTGGGATTTCAAAGGTTCTAAAGATATACCGCTGACGTATTTTCAAGGTAGCTGATGGGGGGAATAATCTTCCAAAACTGATATTTCTCAAGTACAGTTGACGAACTAACCGATAGATTGGACTAGATATTTGTTTTTAGTATTTTAAACTATTTATCTACTGAGCAATTAAGAAAGATAAATTAGAAGCGGAAATACTAAATATTTTAAAATCCTGTATGGATATAGATTGACGTACTATAGCGAGTAGAAGACAACTAAAATACGATTCATAGATACATAACATTGAGTAGGAAACTGTCCAATGATTTTGTATTTAGTTATCAAATATCCAGTACGTTAGCTCAGTAGGTAAACCACTTGGCCTTTGTACGGAATATCCAGGGTTCAATACCAATCTCACTAGTAAGTGATGTAGGGGTGAAGTTTGTAGAGCACTTGCATAATGTACGACAGATAATATCACATGAAAATGAAATTACCACACCAAGAAGCTTTATTCCAATTAGAGGACAAAACTTTATTTTAGTAACACACATACTAAAACATATAAAATCATAAATTCATTTGAAAAATGAAACTTGAATAAAATTCTGTACTTCTTCAGACAGAACAGTGTAAAAATAATACATATAGTGTCTTCTTCACAGAGAATTATTGAATAATCAAGTATGTGTTGATAAACCAGGAAGCTACGGAGGAAAAGAAAAGACAGAAATACATCACCTCTAATTGTACTACAGTTGGTCAGCTACAGAAATGATACACGTAAAGCAATGTTTCTAATATTGTATTTTTATATTGCACTGATTTCTGATTTGAGTGGCAATGAAGATATGGTGAATAATGGGAGATTTTTAATTTTATATTATTGGACTAAGTGAGAAATAGAAACCAGCATGAATAAAGAGAGCCAGCAAAATCATAATAAACAAATTTTCATAAATTTTTTCAGAGTTTCATAAAATGGATCACAACAAAACCGTATAGAATATGATTACGAAAAACACCTTAAATAGTTAATATTCAATTCAGTTTAAACACTTTAAACCCTTTGTTGTTTATTACTAAGACTATGCCTATATAAAACTTTGTAAAAAAGAAAAGCAGTACAAAACGACTCATTTAAAAATGTTAAATATAAGGTGAAAGAAGTATTATCAGCTCATAACAGATAAATATATTTATATGATCGTAACATGTAGATATTAAATGCTTTCTACATTATACACTTGGTCACCTCTAGTGGCACAGCAGTGCATCTACTAATTCATAACGCTAGAAACCGAGTTTCGATACCCATAGAGCCCATGCAATTTTGTGCTTAATTACAAACAAGTAGTTGGTGTTTTTAAGAAGCCAGCCCCTATATTATACATGAAGAGAAGTAGTAAATAAATCAATTTTTATTTCACACATCGTAGAATAATTACTTTAAAAGACAAGAAGAAATATTTATAGTGACATTTTAGTCTCGCATGTTTTATTTGAAAGACTGCTATTGTACTTGTAAAATGTTATACTCGCATGGTGGAGGTTGTGTCTTAGTCTTGTATATAGTTTTCCTTAACTCTACATACACAAAGATAATGTCGTTACATGGCAGCTATTAATGCTCACTATGTTCTCAAAAAAATCTCCATCTGCAGTTTAACATTTTATATTTCAAACAAATGCGATCAAATAGTCAATAGTGCAGTAAATAATCACGAACCGTATCAAGTCAACTAGGTATTAGTTATGTTTATTATCATTACAATGTATAAAGTTTGCTACCTTACCCAGTAATCCTTTGCCCATAATCCAGTAAACAAAATAAGATAAGTAAAAACTGAGAATTTAAAAATCTGCAATAAGACGCCATAAAAGGATTAGGAAAGAAAGTTCATTTTGAAAACACTAAATATAATTAAAGGTAAAAGATGGAACCAAAATAAGGGTTTCTAGTTTCAGTAAATAATGTTTACAGCATCTCCAATCCGGTTTCCTTGTTTTGTTTACAATCAATATTTGCATATTTTTAAATTCCCATTTTCATATTTATTTTGCCTTAACAAGTACAGCAAAAAATATAGTTTATTTGCCACAAAAGACAGTAGTTTTTACTGGAAAGTTCTGTTTGAAGTTCTTGTGAATGTTTGAGAGAAAATCACCAGTAAGACTGGCTGTATTGAGATACTCTTCAGATTTAGTTTGTTAGCATTGTGTTCCAGACAGTAAATATCACGTTACTCAGTCTCCTTGATAATGTAAAATTTGTCCAGAATGACTATCACTACGTATATTTTTATTTATTTGTGGTTGTTCAGCCGTCCGTAATTTTGAAGTTAATACACTACAAATGAGGCAGCTTGTTAATATCATCCTCCTTGAACTCTTGGACAACTCTTTACCATGGAATATAAAGATGAAAAGTCACAATATAATGTTTAGGGACAACAAGGGACTTGTGCAAAGCAGTAAATAAATATAAATTAAACTCTACTTAAAAAAGTAGCTTTTGTAAGATAAATATTAATTTTAAAGATAAATATATGTATATATACACTTTTTGTAAATGTAACCAAGAAAACCGGAACTACATCGTTCTTGGTCATTTCAGTCAGAATTAATTATATTAATTTCCAATAATAATGTTGACGTTATAGATAAAAATCAAGGTTGAGATGGACAAAGTGAATTATAAAGAAAACCAGCAACTCTGAGTGAGGAAATAATCATTGTAAGTACTTGAGGAAGACAGAAAAAACAAAGGTTTTTTTTCTAGACTGACTCAAGTTAATCGCTATTAAAGAGTTTGAATATTGACCTTGTGACTGGCATAGTAGAAGACGTTGTTTGACTGACATTAGAAAGTGAACAACCGTAAGACAATTATCCTTTCACAAATCACTGAAAAAAACCCAACGGAAATGCAGTTTCCTCCATGGGAAGAAGTCAAAACATCAGAGAAATGCCATGCAAGAATGTTCTTTTGAAACGTGAATATATCCAGCATGGCCAAGTGGCTGGGGCGGTCGACTTGTAATCTGAGGGTTGCGGGTTCGAGTCTCCATCGAACTAAATATGGTTGTCCTTTCAGCCGTGGGAGCGTTATAATGTTATGGTCAATCCCACCATTTGTTGGTAAAAGAGTAGCCCAATAGTTGGCGGTGGGTGGTGATGACCACCTGCCTTCCCTCTAGTTTTACACTGCTAAATTAGGGACAGCTAGCGCAGATAACCCTCATGTAGCTTTGCGCGAAATTCAAACCAAACCACGTCAATTTAACTGTAACACGCACTATGCCTGCAACTGTATTTTTCCATATTCAGATATGAAGAAACGAAAGAACAACTTCAACAATGTTTTAACATTTAAAGCGTTAAACGAAAACAACAACTAATTGACATAATTTTTATTTCAGAAAAAAATTTATTTCACTTTCCCTTACTGGCTTCACACACTACTGGGAACTACAGAATAACTTCAGGCTCTTTGCATGAGAGCGTATGTGTGTGTTTTCTTATAGCAAAGCCACATCGAGCTATCAGCTGAGCCCACCGAAAGGAATCGAGCCCATGATTGCATGAGGGAAATTTACATATTTTCAATGTACAATATTGTTGTAGATTATTGGTTTATATAGATTTGAATTATAGAAACACATGTGAAACACTGAGCGACATATTCTAATTTATTGTGGTTTCAAAGAAAAAATCTTATGTTTGGTTAAGTAATAAAAACTGAATCGTGTTCTGTTAGGAACTTGTTATCATTCATGTGGAAGTGCTGTTACAGCTGAAACATTCTTCTGTAATAGACGATATTCCAATTTATGGTTGTTTAGAACCAAATTCTAATTGGTTAACGTTGACAATGTTTTAATATCTTAATAAAACATAGTTAGCATTCTTTCAAATTGTATACGAAAAATTTCTGTAAAACCATCTAACAAATATTGTGTAAAACCTAATCATATGCCACATAGGACAAAGAAACTTCCTTCTGTCAAGAACAAACAAAAAAAAATAAAAATAAAGAGGTCACAATGATTTGTGGAGGAAACTGGAAGAGATGTTTCATTTTACAATATTTCATTTAAAGGTGAGGACAGAAGTTTAGTTAAAATAATTTATTTGCTATTCATTGAATTTGAATGTTATTTAAAGCAAAATAAATGGCTTTTTAAGGTTTTGCAAAAAGGATTTATTTACACGTAACATATGAAATTAAAATATATTGATGAGTTTTACCTTTCGCAAAATTGTAAAAATTAGATTTAAAAGTTTGAAATAACGACAACTCTCTTAAACATGGACTTCAGTTTAAAATAAAATGCATTAGTAGGTATTTAATTCGTTGTTTTAGGCCAATCTATCTTTTCTATTGCTAGAGGTCTTGTACTTCCCCAAAAATGATGTTTTCTTCAATTGTAAAATAAAAGTTTATTTAGTACTTGTAGATGAAAGTTCGTTAATTTTAAACTAGTTTTGCAGATACATATAAAATAATATTACACTGTCTAAATAAAAGGTATAGCACATAAGTGAAGAAAGATAAGGCTGATTATTTTATTCCTATAAGTAAACACTACACTCTTTGTTCCTCGGTGGTTTAACTAAAAGTATACGGACCTACATTATCAAATTACACTGCTAAATTAGGGGCGGCTAGTGCAGATAGCCCACATGTAACTGCACGAAATTCAAAACAAACAATTACAGTGAAATATATCGAAACAGTTTAATTGTTTATTCGCTAACTGAGGAAGTTGTTAATACATATAGAGAACTCGATGAAACAAACATCGGAATTCCTCAGGATATCGTCTGCAGTTTGTGATTTGGTTTTATTTATCTCTCCCGTTTTTGTTTCTCTTTTATATTTGATTGGATTTATACAAAGTTTCGTCTAAAGTATGATGTTATAGTTTGCGTTTAGTGGTGTGAATCCGTAGACATACCGCTGTACTGCTGGGGTCTCACTGACTGGTTAATACGAGGGCTGTTCACTGTGTCGGTATTTGGGTATTGATGTTGTTAAATACCCAGGAGGGTCAGGTACATTTGACCTCTTCCTCCCTCCCGAACGATTATAGCGTCTGTCTTTAGGGTTTTGTTTTTTTTAAAGCTTTGGGCCTGAGTAAAAGTATAACATCATACTCAGGCCCATTTCAGGGCTCAGTCCATGCATGGACGAACAAGAAGTTTTTTTTTGTTTTTTTTTCTTCATTTAATTTTTTTATATATTTTTTTGTATTTTCATATATATATATATATATTTTTTTTTTGTATTTTTCTCCTTTTTCTCGATTGAGAGAATGCTACTACTACTTGTAGTAACACACACACACACAAAAAGAAAGTAATAATAATTATTATTATTCAATACTTGAATAATAATTCAAAAAGAGAAAGAAAAAAAAATAAAAATACTAATGATTAAAAAAGAAAATAATAATTATAATAATAAAAGGAAACAAGGACTAAGTGTCTAGTGCATAGTAGCCAGCTTGTGTTACATTTCTTAAATATATGTTAAAAGGGGAGAGGTATTTAGGACCATTTACATCATGTACGTGATATCTGTCGAGATCACACATTAAGTCATTTTTATGCCAATTCTTATTGAAATATTTTAGAGAATTATGCAAGAGTCTTTCAGATATTGTATCTATGTTTGCATACTTGTGCATGAATGTGGTTGAGGTCCTACGTGGTGCTTTATATGCTGAAGTTAGTACTGAATTTTGTATACGTTGAAGTTTCAGTACATGTGTGGGTGCTATGTTAATCCAAGCAGGTGATGCATATTCTATTGTTGGTCTAATGTACGTTTTGTAGATTTTAAGTATGTTGTCTGGTGATGTTCCTTGGATTTTACCTGAAAGACTTCTTGCATAGTTTGCTCTTTTCCAGATTCGTATCAGTACATTTTTAATATGTGGTAACCACGTTAATTTTGAGTCATAGGTTAGACCTAGAAATTTAGCAGATGTAGCAGTCAGTAAAAGTGATCCATTCATATAGAGTTTTGGTGGATCTTTTTTCAGCTTATTCAGTCTGCTGAATAATATGACTTGGGTTTTTGAAATATTGATTTTGATTCTGTATTTCTGGCAGTATTCTTCGATGTTATTTAGGACTGGTTGTAGGTTCGTTGCTGCTATTGACGGAGTGGGGGCACTTTTCCAGACTGCTACATCGTCAGCGACCTATGATGCATAACCTAAATTTAGGTCCGACAGAGGCATATTACTCACGTACATGATAAATAATATAGGGCTGACAACCCCTCCCTGCGGGACTCCTGCTTCGGGTGAAAAGGACCCTGAGTGGGCCCCATTTACATTTACTTTACACATTCTGTTATCCAGGAAGTTGGACAGCCAGCGAATAGTTTCCTGGGGTAATGCCATTTCAAGTAATCTGTGACGTAAGCCATTATGCCACACTGTGTCAAATGCTTTCTCAATGTCGAGAAAGCAAGCTACAGTGCATTCTTTTTTGTTGAAGCTGTCGGTAATTGATTCTGTAAGTCGAATCAGGTGGTCTGTAGTTTGGCGGTTTTTTCGAAATCCGTTTTGAATTTCTGGTAATTTTGAATTTTCTTCTAAGTAAACTGACAGACGATTACTAATTATCCTCTCTAATACTTTGCCAATACAACTGGTTAAGCTAATCGGGCGGTAGTTGTTTGGTTTATTCGCTGGCTTTCCTTCTTTCTGGAACATTAATATTATTGCTTCCTTCCAAGAAACGGGGATATATTCAGCTGATAGTGAGAGATTAAATAACGCTGTTAGGTGTTCATATAATCTCTGAGTGCCTTGTTTTAGGAGGATAGCTTGAATACCATCTTCTCCAGGGGCATTGTTTTTTGTGTTGTTAATAGCAGTTACGACTTCTGTTACAGTGATATGTTTTATCAGTTGATGAGTGCTCCAGTCTTTTGTTTCTTCTTGGTGTGTAATAGTGTTGACTGGAAATTTAGGTGTAAAAATGCTTCTGTTTTGATCAATAAAGTTTGTGACTGTATTATAAAAGTATCTGTTCATGTCTGGTTCATGATGTGTCTTGAACGTGTTTTCTAGGTGTTTTTTAAATATCTCGGCTTTTTCTGTGTTAGTGTATGCTGTTTCTCTATCCAGTTCCAGTGGTGGATATACTGTGTTTGTTGTTCCTGTATTTGTAAATCTTTTCAAGTGTGTCCAGAATTGTTTAGGATCAGTTTTGTGATTTAGATCGGAACAAAAGGTGTCCCAGTTTTCTTGTTTTTGTTTTAGATCCGAACATAAGGTGTCCCAGTTTTCTTGTTTTCGTTTGGCGGATTTCAGAATGAATGACCTGAAGGACCAACGACTTGCTGTGAAATTTTGTGTTAAACTTGAAAAATCTGCGACTGAAACTTTTGCTATGTTTAACACGGCTTACAGTGATGTTGCTATGAAGCGTACGGCATGTTTCAAGTGGCATGAACGTTTTAAGGATAGTCGACAGTCCATTGAAGATGATGAGCGTCCTGGACGTTCTTCCACGTCAACTGACGACCCACACGTCGACAAAATCAACACCCTGGTGCGGGCAAATCGACGTCTGACTGTCAGTGAGCTTACTGAAGAGTGTGGGATACCAGTTGGATCTTGTTACGAGGTTTTGACCGAAAAATTGAAGATGCACCGCGTTGCTGCGAAATGTGTGCCTCAGAACTCGTGAGTTTTTGGCCAAACACTCGATCACTGTTCTTCCCCCCCCTACTCACCTGACCTTGCTCCTTGCGATGTTTTCTTGTTCCCCAAACTCAAAAGACCCTTGAAAGGAAGAAAATTTGAGACGATTCCCGAGATTAAGGCAAATGCGACGAAGGAGCTGGAGGACATTACAAAAGAAGCGTACCAGGACTGTTTAAACAAGTGGAAACACCGTTGGGATAAGTGTGTGCGTTGGGGAGGAGAGTACTTTGAAGGGGTCCCAGACCTGTAACTTCTAAATAAAGTACATTTTGTTTTATGACGTCAGTCCGCGTATTTTTGAACAGACCTTGTACATCAGAAATCTTTTGACGTATTAACTATATTGCTAATGTTTGACGAGAGGCCTCTTAAACGCCTGAGATGACATATGTAATGTGACTAACATATAACATATTATCCTTTGCTTTCAATTATCCGTTCCTATAATTACCATAACATGAAAAGTATCTAAATGTCAATATACTATCTAGAAATAGCAGTCTCAGGATATAAAAAATTCTATGAACTGACTTCCCAGTTTTGTTAAACTGAAATAAGTTTTCCAGAATTTAAAATTCATTTTTTAACTTGCTATTTTTATTTTTCATATAAAAGTTTGTTCTATTGTTACTATGTCCACTACTATATAAACATTGATGTCTAGAGATAAAGGTTGCCAAACAGCGTGCTAGCAAGTGTTTGTGTGTACGTGTTTATTATACATTTGTATATCAGTTCCCAGAAAACACTATTTTAGTTTCACAAAAGTTAACATTTTACAAAACTATTATAAATGTCTGCCATTTTTAAAACATAATGTATAAGCTATTAAACTTTCTATATAAAACCTTATATTTTTATAAATATTTTAATTCCACTAAACGTTTATTTTGTCGTGTTTTGAACTTCAGGGTATCTGTTCCCATAAAGATGATACAAGTTGAAATATTCTGCAGTAACATTAAATTAATTACTAAACCACTCGCGGTTCTCAACTGCCTGTGATTTGTATTAGTCAGTAACAATAAGGTTATACAAACAATGTACTTTATTGCCTGATTCACTGAAATCCTATTTATCATAAACAGCTAAAATGGTAACTGTAAGATTCCCTACTTAGTCAAAACTTCCCATCACTTATTAATACATACCTTGAAACACATGAAAGTTTCTAACAGAACTGTAGTTAATATTCTAACTACATTTAACTTTCCTACATATTCTACAATGAAACGTCATCATCATATCCCATTTCTTTAAAAAAAAATTTTTAGTAATAACTTATGGATGTAATGATAACAGACTGATAATAAAAGAAAGTATATATATTATAAATGAAAGTTGAATACTCAGTAGATATTCAAACCCACTCCCACATACATTTGTTTCTTTGTAAATTGAAAGTTTTATAACTTCCTAAACACTGTATGTTTATATTAATATTTATAACACTGTTTATTGTATTATTATATTACTATTTATACTAAAGATTGTTTAATGAATTAATTTTATTGATTTTTGTTGAAGATGAAATATGTGTAGTTCAAAACATTCATTACAGATGTTTACATATATTGCTAAGGCTCTACTATTCCTTGTCAGTTTTGTTTCTATGTTCTGATTGCTGGCAAACAGTATTTCCATATAAGATTAAAATAAGCAAAAATAACACACACATCACAGTGTTAAGTAACAATGGAAACTTCCTTATTATTTAAACCAACAAGTTCCATTTTATATACTAGAGACAAATTATCAGCTCATACTAATCCAGAACAGATGATAATCAGATGGTGCAAGGACTGGAAAATAAGTAGGATGTGGAAGTTTCTCCCAGTCTATCTCTTCAATCTTTACAAATGTGATCCTTGCTGTATGGGGCCATGCATTATCCTGGTGTAACACAATACATATACGATTGACCAAAGCAGGCCTCTTTCTTTTCAGTGCAACATTCAAACGCTCTAACTGTTGAGCGTTTCTAAAGATTACATCAGACTTCTATTGATGTAATCTTTACATTGAGTGGCAGCAACTCAAAGTGGATCACACCAATGATATCCTACCAAATGCTTGACAAGGCTTTCCTAAGGTCGAGGTCCATTATGGGCTGTGCTTTAGCCAGTTTACCTGCACTGAACCATTGTCCGAGACACTTAACATTTTTATAATATATCCATTTTTCATCTCCAGTTACTAACCTGTCCAAAAAAAAAAGCAAGGTATGTTCATGGAGAGAAGTGCAAATGTCCACTCTTGCTCCAAGGTTGGCTACTGTCAAATCATGGGGAACCCATTTTCCAAGTTTTGACACCGTTCCAAGCTGTTACGGATGACGGTGAATTGTCAAATGGTTTGAATTAAGCTTCTATTCTTGTTCTTCAACTGTTACAGCACAATCTGCATCAGTTGCTGCCAGCAGCAAGTCACCATTAAACTCAACAGGATGACTTGAATGTGGACCATCACTTAAGTCACCTGATATGAACTTCTGAAACCACCTTCGACATTTTCTTTCATTGAGAGACTCCACACCATAAACACCTTGAATGTTTCCATGTAGTTTCTGCTGCACCATTGATTTTTTAAACTCATAAATGTGCCTAATGTGCTCCTCAGACACATCCATCTTCATTGAAGGTTTATTTGATTAATGCTCTGAAAAAGTAGAGTTGTATTAATTTCTTTTATTTGTCTGAAGATTTTTATACATGTCCTACTACATATCTTAGTCATTAAAGCATTCTACAGAGACAGAAATGATGATGCACTTTCTGCATTAAATTTTCGGGCAGTACTTATGAGATGACCTGATACAAATGCAGTTAAAAAGAGCCTTAATAACAAACTGTGTGATAAGTAAATTTTTATTGTTGAGTTATAACAACTGACATGACTATCATGATACCTATATCAGTCAGTAGACATGTGGGATCTAAAGATGTTATTCCAACACTTTATTGTTTTAAACTTCCTATTTTAACTACTGTTTTATCAAACAATATTTAAATAACATAAATCATTGACGTTTACAAAACAAATTACATGTCAATGTGACAAACCTCACTACCTAATTATTTGCAAGGATATACAGTCTAAGTAAAACAAGGCCAAACTAAGAATGAACAATAAAAAGTAGCAATCAGCTTTTTTTATAAATAATATAAAAGTGATATGTATACTAACTAATTGCTTTTTTAAATTATTAAGTGAGAGTAGACTCTCAAATTAATTTGTAACATTATGTTTGTTTATATACATTTTGAACAATGTTCTAGTGCTTGTTCATTCTAGCAGACAATGTTACAGTCATTTATTTGTTCAAAAAAGTTTCTGTATATCTCACAAAACTAACAATATTTATACCAAAGGATATCACATCACCTCAAACAAACTGGAAAGTATAATTGGAAGTACAGTATATAAAAACTTTTTATTCCTTGTACACTTACTATTATTCTGGTCTAACCTTCTCCATAAATAATCCAGAGTGAGACACAGCTATCTGAACTCTTCTTATTAGATGAAACCAGCTTGAAAGGGTCAATTACTTTCTAGTATATTTTGTGTTATAAACTGTATATGATACATCATTTGTTAGCATACATGAGTCTTTCTTAAATAAAGTGTACAGTTTCAGGCATATATGCAAAAAACGGCTTGTTTGGGTGGCGAAAATATCTTGCGTAGAAGGTCGAAATGTTGTTCGCTCTTCTACATATAATATTTTCTCAACCCAAACGAGCCGTTTTTGCATATATATTTCTCTACAAGTGGGTTTTCTCAACATCACTGAGTTTTAAGCATTATAGTAACTAACTCAGTTTATTTTAATCAATACAAGCAACATTTAACTCTGTCATACAATTAAAGGTAAACCACAAAAAAGTAAAGATTACCAGAACATTAAGTTATCAAATATGAAGACAAAATGAGTGATGCATTTCCAGGGGGGAGTAATACATTAAAAAACATTCCTAGATACACTGTATTCTGACACATATAAAACATATGATGTTATTATCCATAGAAAATTATATAAGGCACATTTTTTAATTTTTTGTTGCATTTTACAACATTTATTCTACTTTTTCATGTAAAAGTTATTAGCTTATAACTTTTATATATATATATATCACTGACCTTTGACCTTACGATAAGGTTGTTTCCATTGTTCTAAGGCTTGAATATAGTTGATCCACAAGATGACAGACCACAGACAGTTTCAGATAACTTGTTCATGAGTAAAGAAATGGAAGGGATTTTCAACTGGGTGTCCTACAGACAAACAAGATAGAAAGAGAGATTTCAATATGGTTAAGTATTATCTTTTTACAAGAAGATATAGTTAACTCAGTCATCCATGGACAGATTACCCAGTGTATCTTTTAAAAGAATCCTGAGAATCTCACAAGTTGTTATACAAAACTTCAGAACTAGTTTTTACATTCTGTGTTCTTCCATTCAAAAACTCAAATAAAACAAAAGGAGAATTTAAATGAATATCGTGAAATCTGTCAGGCTGAATATCAGGTCAAACTACATTTCTAGTACTTTCATCTTGCTAAAAAATACACAGATATATAAGTTTTCTTTGTTTTGTATTATCCAGGATCCCTTTTACCCTCCATTACCACAGATAAGATATATATATGTATACATATATAACAGGGAATTTTAATTACAAAATTTTAAATGTTTATCATTAACTGTTATTTTTTATATAAATCACCTTACTAGTAATAAGGACAGTCTTTGAAATCACTTGATCATAACTCATATGATCTACTCGTAAGAATACTGTCGCAGATTTAATTCATTTTGTTATTAAAGTTACCAGCAATGTAGTTACAGGCAAATTAAACAATGAAAGTAATATAACACAAAGTGTTGAGTAGTTTAACTGGTTATAAGTTTCCAACCAAGTTAAACATCCAAAGTGTTGACTATGTTACAGTACAATAATTTTTAATACACAAATCAGTGCATATTGTACAACTACAGCTGATATAAAATAGTATATAACTGACCTTTAATAAGTGCAACTATTTTTCTTGTGTTCTAGAGGACCAGTATTTTGTGTATAATACAATCACATTCAATTCTAATACATTACACATGTATATATATTATTACTATTTACAAATAAATCTTTAAGTTTCAGATACTTTTCTTAAAACACAGAACAGTTAGAATGATTTATGATAATATTATGTTATAGTTTTACTGTAATTACTTGTACTATCTATTTTTTTAATTTTTCCTGTACACTAAACTATGTAATCAATGTTAGCTGAAAATAAGTAACAAGTGTGTTGAATTGATAAATCTAAAATGTATTGCTGAATGAATTTAATAAAGTTATTTATTGATATATTTTTATGATGTATTCAGTGTATTTTACACTGTGTTTGATTAACAGGCACATAAAACTGTCTTACTTTCATATCTATATAGTAACAATGGAATAAAACCTAATCATTTAAAAACCCCTGATTACAGTTTTCACAAAAATTTTACTCATTATTCATATCACATCACAATTAATAGTTAGTATAAATATCCACTGACAATACTGTTCACAAAAAGTTATCATTTGACAGCCCTACAGATACAACTATGGTATAGAGATATTGGGATGTTTGAATACTTGTTTAAATAATTGTTAATGTTACATAATAAATTACTTTTCATTTTCTAATGTAAATAAAGACTATACACACATGTGGGTTCATTGCATAACTATAAAGCTTACCTAAAAATAAAAATTAGAATGAATAATTTCAAATATGAAAGAAACTAAAGAATGATACAACTGTAATTATACAAACATAAAACTGTTTATAAGAACATATTTACAACTCAGAAATTAACACTGTCAGAAGTCAACATATTCTGCAAAATTGTGTGTAGAATTCATAATTAATTATTACACCTCTCAACTGGCAAGAAGTTATAGCAATGTTAACCCAATGTGATATTGTTTTTCTTACCATCCTGGACAGCTTTATAGCATTTAAGCAAGCAATAATGGATGTAATAAACTCTTTATAATACTAGATCTTTTGTGTACAAAATGTATACACTTACTTGTAGAGTACCAAGAAAGGTATCATCAAACTCCCTTGTACACTTCCCAGATGATATCACCTTGGGTAACATAGAGACCTACAGCTCTGACTGCCTATTGAAAAGCATACCAAACATTTTCTGTGCCATCTTCTACTTCCACGCCTTCAAGGAAGCACATTCTAACCAGTGACGTACAGCTGATGACTAAAAAAATAAAAAATAACGTATACAGTTACAAATACAACAACTTATTTTAAAGACTGCCTCATTAATATTTAAACTACTTAAAATGTATCCCCCATTACGGTTAACACAATTATAATATTTGCGTCTAACTCTTGAACGAAATAAAACATGACGTCATACACTTGTATGATGTCACATAGCTCATTGGTACCAAGCTTATCTTATTAAACTACAACAAATCTAACCTAACCTAACAATTACCAATTGTTACGAATATAATTATACTTCATATAAACATACATTGAAATTGAAACAAGTGATACTGCATATAATTGCATCACAAAGTTTCAAATTTGGAACAGTTTCAGCTATGACGTCATGCTTCATTTTGTTTCATTTTTTTCGAGATTTAGCCGCTTATCCAGATCTGGCTTTTAAAAGACACTTGTCATCACTACCCAGGGTTGACCAATGGTTCATACGAAAATTACTAGGCTATCTATACGATCTTGAGAAGGTGTTATATCTACAAGCAACCAGTGACACCACTGTTGATGTTAATTGAGATTGTATTAACACTTTCACCGCAAGAACTTCCCCCTGAGCTAAATAAAATCGTCTGGCGTTAGGCAGAATAAAATACTAAAAGGCCCAATACGCTTGTTATATTTAAGATATATTTTAATTTTTGTACAGCGTAACCTGATAAAATGTCATAGTTTTATGGAAAAATAACAACATTCTAAAATTTCCTCGCGCATCCCCAGATGATTATGGTGGATCCCAAGGGCATGGGGGAGCATCACAATCTTATAATGTGTTTTTATCACTGTTAGCTGTGTATCCCTTTCAACTTTAAATGTTTGTTTCTTAGTAGCATGTATTTGTGTACTTTGATCGAATCATAAAGCATTTGTAATTCTCTCTATTTTTATATTTAATATAACACATACATACAGTCTATATGTTGGCCCGGCATGGCCTAGCGCGTAAGGCGTGCGACTCGCAATCCGAGGGTCGCGAGTTCGCGCCCGCGTCGTGCTAAACATGCTCGCCCTCCCAGCCGTGGGGGTGTATAATGTGACGGTCAATCCCACTATTCGTTGGTAAAAGAGTAGCCCAAGAGTTGGCGGTGGGTGGTGATGACTAGCTGCCTTCCCTCTAGTCTTACACTGCTAAATTAGGGACGGCTAGCACAGATAGCCCTCGAGTAGCTTTGTGCGAAACTCAAAAACAAAGACAGTCTATATGTAAAAGGTTAAAGTTGTATGTATAGAATAAATCTACAGACGACAAATAAACGTTGTCACATCAAAAAACTTGTTGCTCTGAGATCTACACCAACAAGTCATCATTCCTGTGCTCGCGAGAAACAAACCTTTATTTATATTCTATATACAACTTGTTAACTAGATTTAAAGTATAAATTTTGGTTTTCATAACTCAACTAAGAATATCTTCTGACTTTTCCCGCTGTTATCCCTCACTTATCAGTTTCATTTTTCTGTTATTTTCCTTTTCGTTTGCTTACGTCATTTCATTACGTTGTTTGTTTGTTTTGGAATTTCGCACAAAGCTACTCAGGGCTATCTGTGCTAGCCGTCCCTAATTTAGCAGTGTAAGACTAGAGGGAAGGCAGCTAGTCATCACCACCCACCACCAACTCTTGGGCTACTCTTTTACCAACAAATAGTGGGATTGACATTATAACGCCCCCACGGCTGAAAGGGCGAGCATGTTTGGCGCGACGGGGATGCGAACCCGCGACCCTTAGATTACGAGTCGCACGCCTTAACACGCTTGGCCATGCCGGGCCTTATTTCATTACAACAATTTAGTCAAGAGTATTGTTACACTTCCAACCAATGTGAAGAAAGACAACAATAAAATGGAACCACAATATTACTGAATATTTGTACATAGTAACTATAGAGACGAAACATTAAATTAAGCGGCCGAACTTTGAGAAGAAAGAACAAAATGTGACAGCAAATAATTACTCACCTTGCATTCCACGGGTATTTCGACTAGTCCAATTTGTAGGTATAAAGTTTTGTTTAAGTATTTTAATTGTATATTCACATAAGGTCATTTTATAAAAATGAATTAAGTTCTTGAAATGAGAACAAAAAAATCAGACAACTAGTAAGAAATATTCACTTTACTCTGCAACCTGTGAGAGGCTAGACAGTTACTGTAAACTAACACTTTACTGTTTTGAAAAGCGTCGTACTAAAAAAAATAGGAAAAGGCACTATTTTCTAAGAGAAAAATATTCTTTTTTACGGTAATTAATGGAGAGGAAAACTGTTCTGATTGTGATAACACAAATACTATTTTTGATCTATTAAGTATGGTACCGTTTATTTAAACATCAATAGATTTTTTAACTGCATTCCTCAAAAGTATAGTTATAAATTACATCAATAAAGATATAATCAAACGTTCAGATTTAGTACCAGTGAAAGTCGAGTTCTTGCAACAAGGACAGTACTTCAAAATTCTGTTCTTTGATAAACAAATGTTTGTCGTACGTATCGTAGTTATTTTTATAATTGTCTGAATTTAGAACACCAAAGTGGGAATATTTTATAGATTTTTGTTTGTGCCAATAAATAGGTAGTGACACAATGTATTTATTATTTCGGACACATAGATACAGATATGCACTCCATGTCCTTAAAATAATAGTAAGATCAGAAAATATCACCAAATTAATTCTTGATATTGGATTTACCAAAAATTTACATCTTCAACATTACACTGCTGGCCAAAATCTTTATGCAGTGACATATATGGTAGCGTCATAAACCACGAGAAGGTTGTCTTCTCAATTTTGCTGACCTATATCAAAAGGAAAGGCCGAACTTACACCCTGAACTGCCCTCACGGCAAAATGTAATTTTGCCTTGGGGCACTTTACTATGTGATTAGGCATCGGGAATGCATTGTTTATGCTTTGTAGACAACAGTGGACATTTTATAGTTGAAAGGAGCTTGATCGATGTTTTCATATGCCCTAGACACACGCTTTCAAAACTTTAACTTAAATATATTTCTGCTCTTTTCATGGTTAGTTTCTTTTGTTACTCAAGAGTGTAAAATGCAAACTAAAAGTTGCTTTGCAGGTATTAGTTTTTATTACAGAAATGAAGACAACGGGTACTACACAATGCTCATCTTTTTTTGTTCAATTTAACTGTCACCACAAACACTTATAACGTATACTGAGAGTTTACAAATTGCCAGAGACATACACAAGACCTATCGATACAGTTCTGTCGATGTCTTCATGGAAAGTAATTTTACGTCAATCTTAAATGAACCTTCTTTTAATACCTAGTGGTTGAATTAATCAAATACAGAAGTAGTCACGAAAAGTTAGTTAATGATTGAGAAAATAAAACATGAGTATTTAACTTTATAAAAAAGGGAAAACTGTTTTGTGCAGTACCATATATGGAAGCGTCATAAACCACGAGAAGGTCTTTTTCCCAATTTTAGCTAACCTATATCAAAAGGAAAGGCCGAACTTACACCCTGAAATGCCCTAAAGGCAAAATGTAATTTTGACTTGGGGCACTTAACTGTGCGATTAGGCATCGGGAATGCATTGTTTATGCTTTGTAGACAAGGGTTGACATTTGATAGTTGAAAGGAGCTTGATCGATGTTTTCAAATGTCCTAGACACACGCTTCCAAAACTATAGCTTTAATATATTTCTGCTCTTTTCATGGTTAGGTTTTTTTGTTACTCAAGAGTGTTAAATTGCAAACTAAAAGTTGCTTTCCAGGTACATTTTTTATCACAGAAATGAAGACAACAGGTACTACACAATGCTCATCTTCCTTTGTTCAATTTAACTGTCAGCTTTAATACTTATAACGTATATTGAGAATTTTCAAAATGCCAGATACATACACAAGACCTATTGATACATTCCTTTCGATGTCTTCATTGTAAGTAGTTTTACGTCAATCTTTTATTAACCTTCTTTTAAGACCTTGTGGTTGAATTAATTGAATACAGAAAGAGTCACGAAAAGTTATTTAATGATTGAGAAAATAAAACATGAATATTTATCTCTATTAACAAGGGAAAACTGTTTTGTGCAGTACCATGTATGGAAGCGTCATAAATCACGAGAGGGTCTTCTCCCCAATTTTACCTAACCTATATCAAATAGAAATGCCGAACTTTGATCCTGAAATGCCCCCGAGGCAAAATGTAATTTTGACTGGGGGCACTTAACTGTGCGATTAGGCATCGGGAATGCGTTGTTTATGCTTTCTAGACAAAGGTTGACATTTCATGGTTGAAAGGAGCTTGATCGATGTTCACAGATGTCCCAGACACACGCTTCTAAATTTATAGCTTTAATATATTTTTGCACTTTTATCATTGTTAGTTTCTTTTGTTACTCAAGAGTCTTACATGCAAAGTAAAATTTGATTTGCAGGTAAATGTTTTTATCACAGAAATGAAGAGTACAGGTATTACACAATGCTCATCTTTCTCTGTTCAATTTAATTCTCAGCATTTATATTTATAACGTATACTGAGAATTTTCAAGATGCTAGAGACATACACAAGACCTATCGATAGAGTCTTGGTGAAGTTGTGCTTCCCGTGGTTTCTAAGACAAAATTTTTGGGGCTCCTCTTTGACCGTAAGCTGACTTTTATACTACACATCAAGAAGCTACGAGTAAGATGTACAAGAGCACTGAATATTCTCTGCATCCTCCTTCCACCATTTGGGGAGCAGATAGATGTTCTATGCTAAAGATACATAGTGCTCTTATTCGATCGAACCTAGACTTTGGGTCTCTGCTCTGTGACTCTGACAGGACCTTGGTATTAGAGATGCTGTGCCTCGTTGATTCTCAGGAACTTCAGTTCTTCCCCAGTCTAGAGATTATACACAGAGTCTCATGAACCTCCTCTACACCTCCGCCGTACATACAGTAACATGTTCTTATATAGGTTGAGACAATTAATTTCTTAATTGGGATTACCAGTATATTCATTAACTAAAAAGAAGGTGTTAGGATTTATCACTGTTTTTATTAGAAATTTTACGTGTTCTTTTTATTTTTAAAGGAAAATAGGCTTACGTCCGACAGAACCAACACACCTTATTACCAGAATCTTTATTTTTATCTTTAGTGGATGATGAATATGTTGTTATGTGTGGTGTTGTTAGCCAATTAAAAACGTCAGTAAAGAGGTCACAATGATATTGTATAACTAAACGGATTATGTTCTTCCTTAGTTCTTTAGTTTTCAGAGATCAATCTATTCAAAACTTGCTTCAGTTACGATAGTAACATAAATTTATGTTTTTGGAAAGAGTTCGATACAGGATTTGAACCTATACTTCATGTCATGGTATGAGATCATGTGAGGGTTTGTTGGTCTTGGTCTTCGACGTACGGTAATGTAATACAGGAAAGCAACAAAACAAAGCCCACTTTTTAAAGCTACATTCGACCAAATTAAGAGCAGGTTTAAAAATATATAACCTTTGGGAATGGTGTCTTTACGAATATTCAAGGAAACTTTAGGTAATGTCTTCTTGGTTTCACTCGTAAACAACCGATTTGTAGTTATTATTTGCTTCTGTCTTTATTGGGGTAATTTTTCGAATTAAAGTATTTAATTTTTATGGTTTAAAGATTGAAATCCAAATATACTTTTAATTCTTCCTGCTTATGTTACAAGTGAAAAATGTAAAAATAAGACAGTAAATGACACGTGTGATATTTTTTCCTTTAATATTAATTATAAGGTAAATATAGCAGCAAGCAGTATGTTTCTTCATTCAACTATACAACAGTACCTAATCCAGTTGCCCTCAGTTATAGATGCTATTTAAGTAGGCCCGGAATGGCCAGGTGGGTTAAGGCGTGCGACTCGTTATCTGACGGTCGCGGGTTCGCATCCCTATCGCACCAAACATGCTCGCATTTTCAGCCGTGGGGGCGTTATAAGTTACGGTCAATCCCACTATGCGTTTGTACAAGAGAAGCCTAAGAGTCGGCGGTGGGTGGTGATGACTAGCTGCTTTCCTTCTAGTCTCACACTGCTAAATTAGGGACGGCTAGCACAAATGACCCTCGAGGAGCTTTGCGCGAAATTCAAAACAAACAAACAAACAATACAATCTAAAAACGTGTTGATTTAACAAGTTCAAAGTCTTGGCTAAAATCATGAGAATAATGTTTGAGATCACAGGACTTCAGTCTTTCCTAAATCTTTTCAAGAAAAACTATTTCTTTTGTTTTATCTTTCTGGGATAATTCTCTGGGTTACCAAACAAGTGTCACATCAATACCTAATTATCATATAATTACAAAAAAAACGAAATTAAACAAAATAAACGCAACTCAAATGTAGATTTCCATAATTTCATGGATCGCTAAATATTAACACTGATATATTTCTGTAAACATTACAAGATATCACCTCAGCAATTTACAGTAATTTAGATATCATACAGGGACAAGCATGGCCTGATGGTTAGGGCACTCGACAACTCCCAATCTTTAGGTCGCGGGTTCGAATTGCATTGTTGAACATCCTAGCTCTTTTACTGGCCAAGAGTTGCTAATTTGTTATGTTGACTTCAACTTCTACTCTATCATTTCTAAATTAGAGACAGATAGCGCTGGAAGCCCTCAAGCAGCTTTGCGCGAAATTCAGCAAACAAAAGAAGAAATAAGTATGTAGAGCACATTTTAAAATAAATCTTAATTTTGTTATGTTATATAGTAGATTATGATGTTAACGAAGTCGTAAATTACCCTCCACTTTTAAATGTCGCTCGTTCATGTGGCCTGGACTAATCAGTCGCACGTAAAATTGAAAGCTACATATTTAATAATGAACTAAATGGAAGTGGAACCAAATGGTGAAAGCTAAGACAAAACTAATAATATCCTGTTAAAAAAAGTTTTCTATCAGCACTACCGTTGACATTTTAAGTTTGACACAGTTTACATATTCTCTAAATCTGTGAAACTACTTTTAAGTTAACAAGAATTTTAAAGATAATTTGTATGAGTGTTTATATTCATATGTTTTTGTCCTTTCAGATCATATGATAATTGCTCAGAGAAGTTTTGCAGTGAGCTGAAAATCTCGAACTAGGATTGAGCCTGAAAGTTTCAAACGTTTACCAAAAGGTGATAGGAAATCAAACCTTTATACGTCATCACATATGCCATTCTTGGTGAGTTTGAAATATTTTCGTGCGATACAGCTAAAACAATTTAAATTGTTTGATCACGGCAAAATATATGACTACCGTCTCAACATGTGTTTTAAATGTATTTGCTTTTTATCCTGCTTTATAAGTAAACAGTATTTTAAAGTACTATTTGCATTTGCAGTTTTATTTATGCTTTAACCGCAGACTTCATGAGGCTACTCGAAATTTAGAAAATCACTTGTACGATACCAGAATTTCTCTCGCACACAAACTGATAACCCGAACTTTTTTCTTTACGGGACAGAACATATACATGTCATTCGTTTGTTTTTTAAGGGTAATGCAACCTTAATAAACATTTTGTAGGATTAAATACCTATCATGAGGTATATCAATACTTTTTTATTTTCTCTCTTCAAATTTAGTTGTTTAGTGCCTCATGTATTGTTTTACTTTAATTATCTGTTTGAGGAAAGAAGCATTATTTCGAATGAGAGTTTGGTTGTTAGATAATCAACTTCGCTAATCGCTTCAAATTTCATAGAACAACAGTTTGACCAAGCTACTATTACTGCCATCAGATTATGTAATAAAGTTAAGGGTTTTTTTCTTTGACTATTTCAACAGAATGTACTTCATGATCACGAGAAACCTACTTGAAATAACAAGACATTTCAATACGGCAAGTATGGGTATTAAAACTTTTAATTAAAATAAAGTAGACAAAAACTTTTCAAACTTCTAAGGTCATCTTCAGGTTAACAAAGAGAGTTTGCATATTTCTGCATTTTCTTTAGATGACAATTTACAGCTGTGTTTTTGAAGTCCCCTTGTTTATACACATATATTTCGCCACAAGAAACGAAATAATAAAGCTACAAAAGTTGCTAGTTCTATCACCTTCCTTAAATTCATGATATCTAGACATCACCAAGGTTTTGACATTCCCTGTTTTCAGACTTCTTTTTGTACTTTTCTGTTTATCAAACCTGTCGATCATTTCATTCAACAAAAAACATCACTCTGATCAGTTGTACCTGAGAATTTGAAATTTAAATTTAAATTAAGATTTTGTGTGATTGGAAATTCCCGCAAGGATAGTCCAGAGCTATCTGTCCTAGATGTCCCTAATATAGCAGTGATATATTACTGGGAATGCAGCCAGTCAACATCATCCACTGATAAATTGCGCGGCTTCTCGTTTACAAAAGAACTGTGGGATTGGCTGTCACTTATAAAGTTCCCATGACTAAAAGGATAATTATGTTCGTTAAAGTGGATCCAAACCCGCAGTTTACAGATTACGAGTTGAAGACACTGATTACCAGACTATGCAAGGCCCTAGAAACGCAATAATTAATATCACAGTCTGTTGGTAGTAACGACAGCACGATCAAGTTGTTGCTCATGTGATGTTTGTAGCGGTTAGACGACTCGACTGTTTAACTCAATTAAAAATTGTCATATACAATAGGAATGAAATTACTATGAAAACAATACACGTTTTCTAAGTTTATTTGTACAAGTGAGCGATATATTATGCTCGTAATGGGACAGGTTGCCATGTCGGAGATACCTTGTGATTCAAGCTTAAGAGACGATAATTTTGAATCAGAAACCAATAGAAAGGCAATCAGTCCATATCATTTTCCGTCTGAAGAGTTTTTCTTAAAGAAAAAGTGGGATTGGCTGTTACTATAAAATGTACACATAGCTGAAAGAACGAAGCATGGTTAGTAGCACCACTTCTCAAACACAAGACTCAAACAAAATAAGAACATTGTGGACCTTTCGATCATAAAGGCGTTATAATATAACATTCCGTTCGTTACGAATAGCTCAAATGTTGGCGATGATTGGTGTTAACTAGTTGTTTTCCCTCTAGTCTCTCACTTCAAAATCAGGGACTGCTGACACAGAGTCATCACACAATTAAAAACAACCAACTCAATCCCACAGGTCTTAGTACCCGGTATGGATTATATCACATCCATACAGACCATTCATACCGAAGACGTCATATTGTACAAAACAAACTGCAAGAAAACCCAGGGGCGAAGTACCCATAATATAACTAGCTATTAAATCTGCTCCAGTCGCAGGTGGTGAAAAGAAACCTCTTCCATATTATCTGCCTTTACCAGAAGTTTAATGAGCAGCTCCTCCGCAAACTACCTATCAATATACTGATGAGAAAAATAGCTCAGGACTTCAAGACTGACCTGCGATTCCAGAGTTCTTTAAGTGGCAAGTGTGGCTAACTTGGTGGGCCTGTTTGAAGACACCAACCTGTGTGTCGTCCATTTAAAAAGAGTAAGAATCATGCTTTGCGCGAAATTCAAAACAAACTTATACAGAACATCTCTACGTTAGATATTTCATCTTCTACCCTAAACTGTGCTAAAGTGAAAGATATCAGAATTTAAAATGTTTTTGTTTTTTAAAAGTACGACCAAGTTTCCCTGTAACGCCATCTTGTGCTTTAGAGAAGCAAGAAATTATTTAAATTCGAACAATACTGCACTTGGTGTATAAGACGATCAAAGTATAAGATGAATATAGATTTTTAAGCACAAGTTTCGATGTGTGGCACGGAGCCAGATTTTGCTGAAAAATGCCAGATCCATCTGGAAATCTCTTTTTCAATTCTGGAACGACTCTTCTCTGCACAACTTCGATGTACTATGGTCCACGCATCATACCTTCTACGATATGTAAGCCTCCGACGCCATAATAGCTGAAAAAGCTCCAAAACATCTTCTTCAAGGGATGTTTTACGAACTGATTGATGTGAGATTCTCGAAGTTTCTCATATCGAAATCTGCGAACATGCAGACTTCTTTGACCCTGTACGAAGAAATAAGTCTCGTCACTGAATAACACTTTCCTCCACTGTTCTTGTGTCCAGTTCTTTTATTTCAGACCCCATTGATACCGTTTTTCCTTCATTGAGTTGGTAAGAAACTGTTTTTTGACTGGTCTCCTTGTCCTTCTAACGCAATTTCGAATGACGTAACATTCCTCAAACTTTCGTCATGTATCCCAAAAATAGATCGACCGTACTGCAAAACACAGCTAATGACGCCGTCTGTGCGAAAAAAATGACCATTAAAGAAAATCAGTGAATCCAGCAAGCCTACACCGGCCGCCATGCTGAAAATATTGTAAAATGACCATTTGTTTCAATCAATTTGCACAAGGGTGTAAGTACAATTCTATACAGTGGGCTGTCTTCGTTTTGCTCACGGCGGAAATACAGTTCAGAATCGCTCCTTTTGTAATGAAATCCAGTTATCATTACATACTTTAAAGAGTACGCATAAAACGTATTAACACTAAATAGTACCAGTAAAATTGAAACACTAGTGTGATTAACAGTAATAAAAACTTTTTTTTAACGAAGCTCAACTACTGATATATACCAAAAATAATGAGAGGTCAAATATTTCTCAAAACATCATTTGTATGTCCAGCCTGATACTCTATGTAGTTTATGTGATTTTTATCAAAATAACAAAGTGAGCTGCTCCAGTGTGATTGAGGCAACAATACTTTAATCACGCCTGGCATGGCGTGATTGTTAAGACGTTCGACTCGCAATCTGAGTGTCGCGGGTTCTAATTCTCGTCCCTTCCAATATGCTCATCTTTTCACCCTTGGGAGCGTTATAATGTGACGGTCAATCCCACTATTCTTTAGTAAAAGTATAGCTCAAGAGCCAGCGGTGGGTGGTGATGATTAGCTGCCTTCTCTCTATTCTTACACAGCTAAATTAGCGTCGGCTAGTGCAGATATCTCTCATGTTGCTTTGCCTTAAATTTATAAAACCAACAAACAATACCTTTGTCACTATTGCTAATGAAGCTTTATCACTGAGCATCAGTTCATGAAGTCACTCAAACAAGAATATTTTATACTCATAGTAACAGCGATATTTCACTTAGAAACAGTAAAGAAAGTTAAATATAAGGCGTACAGTGAAAACAAGAATAATTATCTATGTCAATTTTAAGTGAATTAATGTACATTTACGTTAGTTTACTGCTTGCTTCGTGTTCTACAGTAGACCACGAAATTATACATGGTTCTACTGTTACAACAATCTGTTCAAAAGATGTTCATAATAAAGAAGGAAAACTAATAAATTGGTACACACCTCTGAATGAAGTATTGACTAGTAGGGAGAGAATTCAAAGGAAACATGGCGGTGAATTAATGTTGACTAACGCGCAATTCGAAGACGCGGAAATGGTGAAGGTGATTACAAACATAATGTCATAGGTTTATAAAACCAACAAACAATACCTTTGTCACTATTGCTAATCAAGCTTTATCACTGAGCATCAGTTCATTAAGTAACTCAAACAAGAATATTTTATACTCATAGTAACAGCAATATTTCACTTAGAAACAGTAAAGAAAGTTAAATATAAGGCGTACAGTGAAAACAAGAATAATTATCTATGTCAATTTTAAGTGAATTAATGTACATTTACGTTAGTTTACTGCTTGCTTCGTGTTCTACAGTAGACCACGAAATTATACATGGTTCTACTGTTACAATAATCTGTTCAAAAGATGTTCATAATAAAGAAGGAAAACTAATAAATTGGTACACACCTCTGAATGAAGTAGTGACTAGTAGGGAGAGAATTCAAAGGAAACATGGCGGTGAATTAGTGTTGACTAACGCGCAATTCGAAGACGCGGAAATGTGGAAATGGTGAAGGTGATTACAAACATAATGTCATAGGTAAATTAAAAGTTTTTGGTTTTAGGTCTATTTACGTTTATTAAACATTACTAATTTAATAGCAATAACACTTAAATCGAAATCACCCATCTCGCTTTTAAATGTACTTCAGCCATTACCTTTGATATTTTACCCACCATGTGTATTGATTAAAAAATAATTTATTTTGCCTATGTATACGTAAGATGATGAATATGGTAATAATAGTATCATATAAATATAAAATTTTATATTTATTTTTGTTAACAACCGAGCCGGATGTTTATACAAAAAACAGTTCGGAAAGTATTTGAATTATAGTTTAACTGAGAATATTGATAATTAATATAACCATATGTTTACGATATTTTATTTAAGCTCATTTGAATGCGTTGGTTAGTTATGCAAAATGTGATTCTTCTGTTTTAGCAGTTAACAATGTTAAAATTAAAGATGATGCTCTTCGTCAAATCAACCTCATGAATATAATGTTTTCTTTAAAATGTCTAAACCTAAGAATGTAATGTATCTCACTTGTACACACCACGTTCGATCTGTCTTTAGCTTATATAATGTGGTTCCAGATTGTTAATACAATTGCCGTACGGCTCTTGTTTGTTTAGCTCTATATTTATATTTACGTATAAAAATTAGATATTTTCATTTCAAACTTAGAGTTTTTATAAACGGTGTTTTTTTAACGCTATAAAGAATTGATGATTTGTGATATATATTACACAAAGTAATGCATTCTCTCCCTGAATACAGTGGTAAGTCTATGGATTTACAAATCTAAAATCAGAGGCTCCATTTCCCTCGGTGTAATCAGCATATAACCCGAAGCGACTTTCCTACAAGAAAAAAAACAAACAAAAAACACACACGCATACAGTATTGTGTAGAAGTGACAAGTTTATTTGTTTAGAATTAAGCAGAAAGCCACAGTATAGGATATCTGGGTTATCCCCACCCAGACTATTGAAACACGGTTAATCACTTACATATTACAATTTAGAAGTGTCATCTTCAAATTACAATACACACAACAATATTTAATAAAAGTTATAAGGTTAGCTATAAAAATATTTTACTTTGTATCGGTTTAAAGCGGTTTTACTCTTGTTTTAGTAGGAATTATTAGGTTTATTGTCCATTGATGTTGGATTTTATAGTATTTTGTTGTTGATTTTTTCTAGGGTTATTAACTAGGGTTATTGACTGAGGTTCTCTATTTAATCTCCACCTCAAATCTCCATCCTGGAGGCCCGGCATGGCCAAGCACAAATAGCCCTCGTGTAGCTTTGCGCAAAATTAAAAAAAAACAAAAAAAACTAGCTCTGTTTATATATGTTTCAATAATAACTTTTACTTTAGTTATAATATTAGGTACATAGAATGTCTAAGTGATGTTATCGTTCAAAGAAGAGGGGAAAAAGTTCGTAAAAGTAAATATATGGAATTGTTAACTATTTTACCAAAACAATACCACTCTGTCATATATATGTTTTTATGTAAATATAAGAAATATGGCCAAGCGTGTTAAGATGTACGACTCGTAATCTGAGGATCGCGAGTTCGCAACCCCGTCGCGCCAAACATGCTCGCCCTTTCAGCCGTGGGGGCGTTATAATGTAACGATCAATCCCACTATTTGTTGGTCAAAGAGTAGCCCAAGAGTTGGCGGTGGGTGGTGATGACGAGCTGCCTTTCCTCTTGTCTTACACTGCTAATTTAGGGACGGCTAGCACAGATAGTCCTCGTGTAGCTTTGCTTGAAATTGAAAAAGAAACAAACAAACTTTACTTCGAATGTATTATGGGTTTCTAGCAAGAAGAAAAATAGTGGTCAAGTTAGGGATTTTAATATAACGGTCAATCCCCTTACACAGTTTCAAGATGGGCTTAAACATTCAGACAAATAATATTGAACAACTGTGTTTCCTTAAGTATATTATTTCAAAATTAGGAACAGCAAGCGCTTGAAGCAATTTCATAGCTTTCCGCGAAATTGAATGACAAACAAACATATTGGTATCTCTACCATACACCTATGTGTTTCACATCATTACCAAGAAAACCTAAAGAAATTTAATTAAAACGCTATGTTTACCAAAACAGCTTCCTGCTTGTACAGCAGTACGTCTACGGATTTACAGCTCTAAAATCAGGGGTTGTTAGATTCACCTCAGTGGGCTCAGCAGATAGCTCGATGTGGCTTTAAGAAGAAAATATACACACACTCTCAAATCTTCACTTCAGTATATACTGCATACCGTATTTTGTTTCTGAAATAACAGAAAAGTACAAAAAATAAAAACAAATGTTTTAATGTAGGATTGTAATAATATTTGATCATCAAAACGTTAGCAGTTCTGAATAAAAGAATTGTTACCAAGTTAGGGAAAAACGTCGTGATCAGTGGCTATGGGGTTCAATGTTTGTCATCAACATGCTGTTGTTATTCATATGTAAAATTCACACTGAAGATCCAGTAAAGAAACCTTTGTAAAAATGTATGTCAATATTTTTGTGCTGTAAAGAAAACTTACCAGACAGTGGATACGATTCATTACATATAAAAAAATTATGTACTATAATAAGTGAAGAAACTAATTATAAAGCTTGAAATGGTAAGTTATTAGCAATTAATCAAAGATGGTTTGTTTGATTTCTGTTATGTATCCTTACACCTTTTGTGAGTCAAAGTTAACACTCCTACGAAAAGACGTTTCTAGTCCTGATTTCTCCAAGCCCGTTACCCTGGCTGTGGTTTCGCTAGATAGTAGATAGGGACAGTGGGAATCTCGTTAATCCATTCATTAATGGATTTAAATGTCAATTTCATTTAAATACAAAATTATTAGCCTAATATTAATAACCTTTCAAGTTGCTCTGGGGCCTATTAGGCCCCACTTTCCGTAGGAGTGTTAATACAACTAAGTGTTTCACATTGAGTTGTATTATAAGTTACATATATCGAAGAGAATGGTGAGATATTTGTTGTCTAGTTTAATAACGTGTGTTTGGAAAACCAGCTGGATTCTTGTTATATTGTCTAATAAAATAAATGTGATGGAACACTAGCTGATATACAAGTGTATATTTGTCGCTATAACATAAGTATATAATTACATACTTATTCATATATCAGTGAGAATGAATTGATGAAACTGTGTCTTGGCGATTTGTTTAATTGGAATGTAAATAGTGCGCTGTTAATAGTACTAAATAGGATTTAAAGCAGTTAATTGGTTTCTCGTTGTATAATTTATAAAAATGAGTATAGATGTCCTAAACTTGTTGGGTACCTGTTGGTAGCTAGCTAAACCCACTAGAGGGCACTTTGACAGACAACTATGACAGGCTATTATGACATGTTAATTCTCCAAAATACTCTTTGGTGATTCTATGACGTCATCATATTTCACAGTTTAAAAAGGTGAAGTGTAGTTAAAGAAACTAAAGTGGAATAACTACCAGTAGAAAGTTCAAATAATATAATACGCGTTCCTTTTTCTATGCTATTTATCCGCTTAAATTGTATATATATATATGCAGTTTGCAACCTTCTAAAGGTTATTATTGTTTCCTACGATTGATTTTTGAATTTCGCGCAAAGCTACACGAAGGCTATCTGTACTAGCCGTCCTTAAATTCGCAGTATAAGACAAGAAGGAAGGTAGGTAGTCATCACCACCATTCGCCAACTCTTGAGCGACTCCATTATTAACAAATACTGGGATTGACCGTAAAATACTAACGCCTTCACAGCTGAAAGGGCGGGCACGTTTGGTGCTATGGGGATTCGTCCCGCGACCCTCAAATTACGAGTCGAACGCCTTAACCCACCTGGTCATGTCGGGCACTGTTCAATATGAAAGTGCATTATAAAAGCAAGAAATATCACATTTGTATCTCACAATAGCTGGTACGGGTATGAACGTTTTAAAACGTTATTTTCTGCTTATCAATAAAAATGTTAATACCCATACCAGCCGTTCTGAGATACATTTTTATTTCAAGTGGGTTTCTCGTCATGGAGAAATATTGCATTTATTGAATTAAAGTTTTAGATATGTTTGATCAAGATTACAGTTGAGTTCAAAGAACCATACACATTACAATTATTGTTAACTTACATTTGAAGTTTTTTTCTGTGTTACGTAATCGGTAGAGTGCATCAACTGATTTTAAATACGACTCTCTGTCTTAAGATCCAACGGAAGCGGTTCCGAAGGCTACGCTTCCTTTGGCGTCAAAACCTACAGTTCTAAGATATGGTTGGTGGATAGCACTCATTTCGATCTCTCTCATTGTTTTGTGGTAATTTACATGTTATCTTCAATTTCTTTATAATTAAAGTATGTGGAACACAGGAATTAATTGTTTGATAATATTGGGGTGGGAGAGTATCTGACCTCAATATCCAATTATCTTTTAACTGAACAGTAGGATTTTGTGTTCATTTCTTGCGCTCCAAATTTGGTTTCTGTACTCACACTGCTGTTAGAAACATCTGCTTTCACGTGAGGTACTATATTCATGTATCTATCTTCTTACGAGACACTATGTTGATAGATCTGATTTCAAGCAAGGTATTCATTTGAGACCTCCACCTTTATATGACGTATCATGTTGGTACATGTAGCTTCATATAAAGTACTATGTTTCATGGTTCGAAACATTATGACTGAGTTCACGTGTCTAAAGAATCCATACAATTATTTGTTGCTTAAGCATGAGAATAGATTTATAGTTATATTTGTAACGCATTATCCATAGCTTATTTAATAATAATATGTATTTTCATGGTCTTGAAACACGTGATTCTTATTTATTTACTTTTTGTAATGATCGTGCAGCGTTCTTTGTTGTTTCTACAACTGAAAAGAAAAAAAAATTCGCAAAGAACGTAATGTTTTGAAAAGCCGTGTCCAAGACAAACAGCCTAATGCTGAAAACATAACCACTAATGAATTGGATATATTGGAGGCTGTGCCACTGAACCCTAAAAGTGAGAAGAAGATCCCTACAAAGAACGTTAAGAAGACAGAAACTAATATACTAATAAAGCAAAAAGACACCGAACGAACAATCCTGGAGACAATAAATGAAAACTACCTAGAAGAAAGGGATAATTTGGTTCGAAATTCAATTAACTTCTCATTCATCTTACGATTATGATTAATATTTGGTACAAGTAAATTTACATTTTTTACAGTTAAAAAACATTCCATTTTAATATAATGTAAACTGCGTCAAACACCGTGTGCAATATCACAGATGTTGCATGTTTAAAATCAGTGTTGTTAATACCATGGGTTATCCCCAACTGGTGAGGAAGATGCATTCAGAGAATCTTTAATGTTCAGAGTCGTTTGAATACATTCGATTTTTCTTCCAAAAGAGACCTACACGTGTTCGATACTATTGAGGTCTGATAAGTCTGTATGCCAGTTAAACTGGTGAATCACCTCTTCTTCAGTTTTAGTACATATTGGAAGACAATTACCATCCACTAAACCCAAGCCAGAGCCAAACGTACCAGTATATGATAGTGTAAGAAGTGCGCATTACCTCTACTAATGTCCACAGCATTAATAACATCTGGAAAACATAAAGATCAGAATGCCCTTACGTAATTTTTCATTCACATACATACTACTACTACTGATAATGAATTATTGAATATTTTAAAGCACCATGAGGTGCATGATTTACTCCGAAGTTGCAGAAAAAATAAGACAGTTTGAATACCATTTCTCTCTGTAACATAAAGTAAATAACCAGTCATTTGGAGTTTATATAACAATAAATTGAGTAGAACACTTGACATTTAATTATAACTGTACTTTCATCTTGTCCAGACAATAATATAAACAATCTAGTTATCCTTTGTGAACGTGCAAAATATAAATGGAAAACATTATTAAAGTTATTGTCTGCTGTATATTATTCTTTATTCACTACATGAAACAATGTTTGAGATTGTTTCCCATGTTTCCAGGAAACATTTATGAGATAACTGAAACCAGTTTCAAAATTTATAATTTTCATAGAAACAGTTATTTGGTTTCATGCATGTTATAGTCAAATGTGTGCTCAAACTTTGAGTGTTGAACCACTAAACATAACTATATTCTACATCTTCAGAGAAGAACACCAACGTTAAAACAAAGAAAAGATGTCGAAGAATATATCCAGCGACCCCTGTCTCATAAACATGTGAAATATTATGATGAAATTATTATTGTTAAACCTAACAGTAAACGAGGACATCTCAAGGGAAACGTTGTTATTCTTATAAAATAATTCTGACAGCCAAGACACGTTTATTGTTGTAAAAGCTTGGAAACCAACCTGAATTTTCTTCACAACTGCGAAATAGAATTAATAAACGAATTTAAAAAAAAACATCATTGTTAATATGTTCTCTCTAGAGTTAAGAGAAATCAAGATTGCTTCAATCTCCACGCTGTACAGTTACACGAATGGGATTGACACTTAGAAAATTGCACAAAATTTTTAAATTCAGTATCACCGATATTCTTGGTTTATCAGAAACTTACATAGTAATTTAGCTATTTACGTTTACGTACAAGTAAATTAAATATAAACTTTGAAAACTTAAAGTTTTAATATTTTATCAGAACATTCATAACTATTATTTAAATTTAAGAGACTGAGGCTTTAGTTCAACAATTCACAAGCGTTTTTTTCATGTTTTTTTGTTATTTCCTTTTTTGGAGTATTTACTTGTAACCACATATAATGTTAAAACTTGAATAAAATATTAAACCAAACGTAACGAAATGTTTGTTTACATATTTTTCACCCATTTAAATGTAACAGCTATTACACATTAAATGTTCATTTCGGTAATAATTGTGTTTGTTAATATTGTTTGTTATATAGCTCAAAGTGTATCAACTGTCACAATATACGTTCAGCAATTCACAGTTGTTACACTAAGATTTACATGCGACATTTTTTACTGAAACGCAGGATCTACATGAGCTTCTTCAATTTCTACGTTTAATGTGTTTGACGTCATTGATTACTACGCTTAAGTCACGTATTGGTTCTTCAATTATTACATTGTTATCAGCTTGTGACATTTATAGTTTTCATGTGCTTTGTTTACATGTTGGATTACGTATTAATTATATATTTTCAGTAGAATTGTTGTGATATACCTGTGGCATATACTATTCTTATCTTACAGTGTACTTTTATCGTTTTCAAATGCTAGTCTGTGATTAACGTGTAGCACTGTTAAGATATAATTTACATGCACCATTTTCGGTTATTAAAGTATCAGGATATGTGTCATATTTCAGAGTGATATGCAGATATTAGAGGTTGCGTCACACTAATTGTTACAATTTATGCCTGAGTTCAACAAACTAAAAGTTGAAATACATTTTTACTTCTTGTCCATCAGATGTGCTGGAATTCTGAATAAAGATAACTTAACTGACTATCAACCATGGTTAAATAGTTCACGTCACGTGCACGTACAACGTGTCATCTGCATTGAAGAACAAGATTCTTTTCATCATCTAATAACATGAGACATGTTTTGTTTTCTAGAAAAGGACGCCAGTATTTTATTGGGAGTTCATATTTTCAGAATTGAGGGTTTCCATTAAATGACTGTAGACTGGGTGTATCTAGAAATTCAATCAAAATTGCAAACAGGCAACTACGCTTTCAATCTGTTTTTAAAGGACTTCATTTAACTTGATGCAGCATTTTACGACTGGGCAACATTCTTCGAGAGTAAGTTAATAATTATCAACAACTTTCTGCACTGTTATCATCAGTTTTACTATCATCAAATTCAATTCATGTTCTCTGCCTGTAGCTTAGTTGTTGCTATAGTGGCTGGAGTCAAAGATATCCACTTTTTCGTGGTTGTTTGCTTTTAATTTATTCGTTCTGACAGAAAATGTACGGCAAAAACTTGATACAATTCATCACACGATAAAACGAGTATTTTATAAGTTTAAGAAAGAAATGTTAAAACTAAACAGTTCTTTTTACTTTTAAATCCGATGCAGAAATCACGAAAACTTCAGATTTTTCTCTCTTATAAACTACATTTTTCAGGAAAACAATTTTCAACCCATAAGTAGTACTGATATATAGTTGCAGAATAATTCTAATATTTTAACTACCAAAGATTGCCATCGTGCTATTAAACAGAGAAGGACAGTTTCAGAAAATCAAATGCTTCATTATAACGTGATTATTTCTAACAATTTTTATGATTGATTAAATATTAATTTCACTATTTTTAAGATAATTGTTAGAAATATTAGACAAATCTAATAACTGTAAAAGAGGGAGCTTCAATTTTATTGATCAGCTGACTTATTTGATAAATAATTTTCTGTTTGAATTTCACTCTAAGCTATACGAGGACTATTTCCGCTTGCCATCCTTAATGTAGCAGTTAACGACCCACCGACGACTGTAGGGCTACTATTTTAAGAATAAATAGTGGGATTTACCATGACTTTATAACACCTCCTACGTACGAAAGAGCGAGTGTGTGTGACGGAGATTCGACCACGTGACCCTCAGACTATTTGAGAGCGCCCTGACCACCTGGCCAATTAATGAATTATGAAAGGTTTGAAAATATCGTTCAATTTGATGATATAAAAATATATTATTGTATTTACAACAAAACGTCATGTAATCCACTTTCTTAAAAACATTTATCATTTATATTTAAATAATTCGATTGCTCCATTACCTTCAGTCAAAACATAATCATATTCAGATAATGACGTATTTCACTTACCTTGAACAAAATTATATTCCTATTATGCTTAAAAATTTGAATTGTATTTTACATAATGTATTTTTGACTTGTACAGTTATCAAAATTAAATTCCATAAGGCTTCTTTAATTTGTATTTCATACGATTATTTTGCTTTCAGATTTTATTTTGCACGTCTGGTTATATCAAAGACAATGAACTAAAAATTAATATTAACAAATTATAGATATTTCAAGCAAATTTATTCTAATACTCGAATCATCATTTAAAAGTATTATCTAAACTTTCAAGTGTATGCTATAAATGTATTTAGGTATTTATGTAAATTATATAATATATTGTGGAAAAAAATTCATTTTTCAGAATAAAACTAATCAAACGAGAACTTATAAAATGGAAATTTACCTAAGTAATTTTCAAAATTTCACCACAAATGTATAATTCACAGCAGACAAAAATCAAGGCTAACAGAATGTTCTTGCGCTTTCTTTCTTTCTATACTGAAAGAGCACGTCTTGGTGTTAGTGAACCTGGAGGGCTCAAATTCGCGTCCCGCTGTCAAAAAATTTTAATCATACTTTAGGAAATGGATCAGCTTCAAGAGGGACAGTAAAATTCTAATTCGATTGTCTCCTCAAATGTGAAAACACTGGAACAGCTTCATGCAACTTTAGACTCGTTTTCTGACACAAATTAAAGAACTCTCAACTGCAAGTACTTTGTTTCTTTATTTGTTTGTTTGTAATTAAGCACAAAGCTACACAATGGGCAGTCTGTACTCTGCCCACCACGGATATGCAAATCCGTTTTCTAGCGTTGTAAGTCCGCTGTACCACTGGAGAGGGGCCCTGCAGGTATTATTTTAAACAGCAACATACGCCATGCTGTATACGAATCGGCGGGTTGACAATTTGTCCAAGATAAGCTTTGTCTGTTGACATTCTACACTTATTCGTGCTTCTAACGGGAGATTCAAATCGTTTTATGTAGTCGCCGTACGGTGAAGGCCGGCTTTTTTTGGCGAGATAGATTGATATTTTTCAGGCTCATAAATTTTAAAAGTTTTACACACAATTATCCATCTTTCGAAACGCGCGAAGGACAAACAATCTAGATGCAATTGTGAACTGAGCATACTTCCTCACGAGATTCAAACACACGGTACACAACTACTTCTTATATACCTAATGCTGATGTAACAGGCGGTTTTTATTGTTTCAAACTGAACATACACTAGACAAGAGTAGCCTGAGTTCAGTCTGTTACCACACTTACAGAGTCTAATGGGTTATTGTTGTGTTAGAAGAAGTAGGCTAATAAATAACGAAACAAACGGCATTCTTCACCTTAATGTGACCAAATTTGATAAGTATAACCTGTAAGAAAACTAGGTTTTCCTTTTTAAATATGAACAGGGGCTTTGAAGCAATAGAATTGATATGTGCAATAGACGTTGCCATGGTGGCTATTCGTTATACATTGTATTTTCATATTATCATATAAACACACATTATAGATGTGATAACTGTTTTGGAATTACATGTAACAGTGGCTTACCTTTTCTTCTCAACTTCTCATATCTTGAAGAATCTACTTTATCTATGCCAAGGTCTCTTCGTGTGGGGAGGGGTTGGATAGTAACAGTAACATCGTCTTGAAATTAACGAGTCCATTAAAGCTACGTGTGGTTAATTGGGCTTCAATTTCAAATTATGTATTTAATTGGTTACTTCATGTTTTGCGGTAATGTTGGAAATATTTATATTTTAAATAACTCGAAACAGCTTTCTCTTTTGGACCAGTTTAATAATGTGATGATCCCTCATTACAGATACTATTTCGAAAGCACCATCACGTTTCGACAGTTCGAACCTTGGACATCTGTCTCATCAGACAAATTTTTTTTTTATCGTACAATTATCGTTTCTCATCCCTGAGTTCAAGATCAGTGAAAGTGATTGAATAAATGCAAACATTTTACTGTTTCGTAACACAGAAACAATCGATATCTAGAAACTTTTTGAAATATTGGATGCATCCCTCAATGATCTTCAAATCTCCCCCGCAAAAGATTTAAGCACTTAACTCAGTTGGTGAGACACTCGCTTTGCTCGAAAGATCTCAAATATATATTTTAAAACTTTATTACAATGTTAAAAAATTGTTTCCCAAGTAATAGTTATTTCATGCTCTTGAGACAAGGGCTTGAGGACTAGTACTTGTTGTGAGAGGGAAAAAGAATGTAGTAACTTGATTTGTTAAGATGTGGATTAACAGCAGTAATTAATGGGTCACTAGATAACTAGAAAAAACAAACTTAATAAATAATGTGTTAATCTTATGAATGGGACAGTGACTTGTTATAAAAACATAATGGCTCCTTAAGAAACACGTGTTGAGTCATTTTGAAAGATGTCCTAATTATGTGATTCAGAATCATACTAATTGAAAACATATTTCGTTTCTTTTACATGAAGACCCCCTTGTGGACTGTACAATACTAGAAACCGGATTTCAATTCCCATGGTGGGTAGAGCACAAAGAGCCAGAAGCATGGTGGGTACAGAAGCAAGAGGGTCAAAGACCAAGAGAAGGTTTGATTTGAAAAAGCTTGTTATTGTGTTGCCCATTCCAAATTGCCTGCCATCTAGTGTACAGTCCTGTATTTGATAACTGGACCATAGTCCATGTATGAAATGGGTACTGGGATGATAGATCCAGAACAAACAGACTTTGCTGCTCTGTCGGCCAGCTTATTCCCACAAATACCAACATGACCTGGTATCCAAAAGAATTGGACGGAGACGAATGAGAGAGAAAGATGGGCCAGTTTTTTTCGATATTGATGAAAAGAGGGTGGTGACTATCATGGAATAATATTGCATTATTTCAATATGGTTTAGGGCAAAAGAAATGGCATACAATTCGGCAGTAAAAACAGAAACTGTAGGGGGAGTCTGTGTTCTACAATCGAACTATCACAAACTATGGCTGAACCCACTGAGTCACTCGATTTGGAACCATCTGTATATATAGAAATGGATGGATCATATGAAAGATGTTCAGCAAAGAAAGAGCGATATTTTCAATCGGGTGTATCTGCTTTCCTCAAATCACTCAAAAATAGGTTACAATTGGGGACATTAATTTGCCATTAACTGCAATGTTATTCAAGGATAAATCCAAATCTTCTAATTGTGCCTGGATATGGAGACTAAAAGGAACAATGGCAGATTTTCTGCTATAAAAAAGTATGGTTCATTGTAGTTAGAAAACACGACTCCAGATAGGATGCTGTGGTAAGGATCGAAGTTTGGAAGCATACATTAGAGACAGTTGCAAATGGCGAATATATAGAGGGGATTCCATGAGATTCCACATACAGTCTTTGCACGGGAGAAGTACAAAAGGCTCCAATGCAAAGCCCAAGCCCCTGGTAATGGAGGGGATCCAACATTTTCAGTGCTGAGGTTCTGGAAGAACCATAAACTACAGACCCATAGTCAAGTTTGGATCGGATGAAGGCACGATAAATTTTGAACATGGAGTATCGATTTGCTCCCCAAGAAGTAGAAGAGAGAACACGAAGAATGTTCAATACTTTTAGACACTTGATACGAAGTTGCTTGATGTGCGATATAATATTTAATTTACAATCAAATATAAGACCTAAGAACTTTGCTTTAAGGAAGACAGAAAGTACAACATCATCAAGACGTAGTTCTGGATCTGGGTGGATTTTCCGTTTGCAGCAGAAGTGTATACAAGTGGTTTTAGAGAGTGAAAGTTTAAAACGATTTGCCGATGGCATTTATCTTTATAATGAAAAGTGTGATACTCAGAATACAGCTATGAGGGACTCCAAGTTCCTGTGAGAAAAAATGGGAAAGTGTTGAGCCCACACGGACTTGGAATCGGCACTTCATTAAGAATTGCTGGATGAAAAGGGGTAAGTTTCCACGCAATCCATATGAGTGAAGGTCTCGTAAGATGCCATATCTCCATTTTGTATCATAAACTTTTTCTGAATAAAAAAAAACGGTAACAAGATGTTGTCGCCTTAAAAAGGCTTCTAATTGATGTTTCAAGATGAATTAAGTGGTCTATCTTAGAGTGTTGTCTTCTGAACCTACACTGAGTAGGTGAGAGGAGGTTGTTTGATTCAAGAAACCAAACGAGGCGGGCATTGATTATCCTCTCTAAGATCTTACTGAGACAACTTGTCAAAGCAATGGTACGGTGATTCAAAGGAATCGTTGCATCCTTCCCAGGTTTCAGAATAGGGGGTATGATAGCTTGTCGCCAAGCATCTGGATAGACATTTTCCTGCCATATCCGATTAAAGACAGCTAGGAGAATAGTAAGAGAGTTCTGGGAAAGGTAGCATAATATCTCATAATGTATATTATCAGGTCCGAGTGATGTGTTGCCAGACCGACGAATAGCAAGTTTGAGTTCCATCAGTGTAAGAGAGCGATTGTAGTCATAGGAATGGTTAGTTGTAAAGGAAAGAGACAGATGCTCTGCCTGTGTTTTAATGGCCAAAAAGGAAGGGGATAGATACACCAGAGAAGAAGTCCCCAAGAGTATTGGCAAAATGTTCTGTGCATCTGCAACTTCGTGACCATCAGATATTATGATAGAGAGGGGTCAGAAGTATATCTTTCACTCACCCTCTGGATCTTATCCCATATAACTTTTGTGCAGGTGGTTGAAGAAATGCTGGAGGTGCATTTAATCCAAGATTCCTTCTGGCTTTGACGTCTAACTTGCCGAGTGTGTGCACAGGCTTGCTGAAATGCAATACGGTTTGAGAGCATGGGGTATCTTCGAAATTTATCCCAATCACACTTCTGAGTTTTCCATGTTATAAAACAGGCAGAATTCCACCAAGGGCGGGGATGCTGCAGGGAACATGTCGAGGTTTTAGGGATGCATCGAGTAGCAGCTTGTATAATACTGTTGGTTACTGCTGCTACACAATCATCTATGGATGATTTACATAAGATAGCAGAATCCAGTTCCAAGAGAGTAGTGAAAGAAGGCCAATTGGCAGGGATCAACTTCCACCGAGGTACATGGGTCAGGTGGTACTGATCACGGCCGATCTCTCGTAAGATGATGGGAAAATGATCACTACCTCGTGGATTAATGCCAATCTCCCAGGAAAAGTGAGTGAGTAGTGAAGGGGAACAGGCAGAAAGATCTATAGCTGTAAATGACTGACTAGGTGCATGAAAATATGTGTAAGAGCTAGTATTGAATAGAGCCAGGTTGTGGTTCAGGAGTGTATGCTCTATGGTGAGCCCTCTCATATCAATACGGGAGCCACCCCAAAGGGGATTATGCCCATTGAAATCTCCCAAGATTAAAAAGGGAGTAGGCACTTGCTCAATGAGGGTATCGGGGTCTGGTTGATTATAATGCGTTTCAGGTGTAAGGTATAGAGAGCAAATAGTGATGGTACAACCCAAGGAGACACAGATAGCTACTGCCTCCAAGGGTGTGGTCAATGACACGGACCGGGTGGGCACATGCTGATCAACCAGAAGTGCAACTCCCCCATGTCCACGTCCTACACATAGCTTGTCGTTCCGGTATAATGAATAGTGGCGGATAGTAACTGCATTTGTAGGCTGTATATGTGTTTCCTGCAAAGAAAAACTTATGGGATGATAAAAGGTAATCAGATCTTTGATGTCAGTCACATTTGATTGGAAACCTCGACAGTTCCATTGGATGATTGTGGCCATGTGTGATTATTTCAGAGGAGAAGACGGTAAAGAGCCCTTCTGCTTACGACTGTGTTTTTTTCTTTATTGGATGTGGGTCTGTCGTCCTCTGTGGATCCTGCTCTAGCTCGAATGGTCGGGTCTGAATTTATCGGTACAAATACTAACGATTAAGGGCACGGACAAGTTGTTTGTTTAATTTTTGGGGCTTCAAAAGAGGGAGACCCCATGGAAACATCTTGACTTGAAGAAGGTGAAGTTCGGCAATGACTGGAAGGTGTGGTCAGGACAGAGATGGAAGAAGACACTGATTCGTGAACTGTGTTGATTTTGTGAAGTGTTTCATTAAGAATTTCTGGTGAAGATTGTGTAGGGGATAGGGTAAGGTCTGTTTGGACTCCTACTGTAGTAGTAGAACAGGCTATAGCAGCATAAGTTCTGGTCAGAATAGGTAATAATAATTTTCAAGCCTCTGTGTAAGTGAGATTGTTAATAATCTTGAGACGTTGTACTTCTTTTTTTTTTCTGCCCATTTAGGGCAAGAGGTAAAATAAGAAGGATGCGTACCATTACAGTTTATACAATGTAGTTTGAGTTGGCATTCAGTGGCATTATGGTCTTTACCACCACAACGGGCACAGGTCAAGGAACCACGGCAAAATTGTTTTGAATGACCAAATCGTTGACAATGGAAACATCATACAGGACTTGGAATATCAGGTCGTACCTTACAATTCAGATATCCTGCTTTTATTGTGGTGGGAGGACGTGGTACAGTAAATGATAGTACTAGAACAGTCCATCTTTCCGAGTGAAGATTCAGCATACTGCTGTGACACCTTGGCTAGTGAGACCTGCGAGGATCTCCGATTCGGGGACAGTCCTTAAATCTCTTTCAACTATGACTCCTCTGGAAGTATTCAAAGTGGAACGAGGAGTAACTCCAATGGATATGTCCCCCAAGGCCTTTGATGTCAGGAGGAGTTTGGAATGCTGTGATGAAGATGTTTCCACTAAGATGTCTCCAGAAAGTAGCTTTTTTACCGATTTAGGGGAGCCATCAAGCCCTTACAAGCCCTTCTCAATAAAAAATGGGGATATCTGCCCTAGAGGTTTGTCACTTAAGGAATTCAAAATTAGGAATCGCAAGACAGATTCAAGTGGTGGGTTAGGCTGTACAGATTTATCAATGCGTGGTCGTTTTCCAGTAGTCGGGTTTTTCTCGATGGTTTCAAGTTGTGTTATTTTTTTGTTTGTTTTAGGACTATCCATAATAAATAGAAATTTTTTCGGTTCCCACTGACCCCACCCACCATGGAGCTCTACAAAGAGACGCACTACAGTGCCTTAAGGGCACTGCAGCGATGCCAGGGTTTCGTGAGCACTATACCTGAACACCAGTGTCAGACACAATGTCTACAATACCCGTTGTGGATGACCTATGCTGGTACTCAGTTGACTCTGGCCCAAATGGACTAGCCAATTGATCCTTGGGGGGGGGGGGCATCCCAAGACCGCCTGTTTACAGGAATTCAAGGCCAAAGTGGTCTATTGAAGTTGGACCCCTCAACCTACAGGATTCTCACCTCCCCTTGACGGGTTACCACACCTGGCAAACACGCAGGTGGATGTTTAGATCCCAGAGGAGGTAAACTGTAAGAACAGAAACTTCTATGCGAGGTCCCCTCACCACATACAGGAATCCACATTTAGGGGCCATCTGTGTAAGTATTAAATATAATAATAGTTAATATTATTCTTTTATGATTAACATGAAAAGGTGTTTATTACAAAAATGTATTTCACCGATATAAAAAAATTTCTGGTGATAGTTACCTGTATGAGACTTTTATTATGTGTACCCACACATTAATATTTACATGTATCCAGATTTGAGTATATAGAACAGGACATTGCTAGGACTGTTAAGTTTATCCAATCACCATTTACAAGTCAGTGAACTTAACTTTGATATAACTAACATGGTACAAAATCCATGATAATGAACACCTAAACGTTTTTAATGTTACCTTGTGATAAGTTCTGTAGAAATTATGAAAGTTCTACATAAGAAAGAAAGCAGTAAAAATATGTTATAACATATCTGTGTAAAATTTAGATTAATTAGTTAAGTATTTTTATGTAGTCTATAAAACTTTATTGGCGTGTTTTTATTACATATAGACACTGGAAATGTTACATGTTGACAGGTGAATATAGCTGGATAAAGAAACTGTATCAGTAGAATTGTTACCTTGAAACAGGAAAACATTATTTCTGTTATGTTACATGATCTGTGTCTGATATAATTAAACTGTAAGTATTAACATCTGATAAAGATGTATACTTTTGGAAAATTTAACATTATGTACTTTTATTTAGGAAGAGTTAACAGTTTCATACTAAACCACCATCATCATTTGAATTTTGTGAACAATTTTTAATATATATTACTGTAAATGAAACTATTAACAGTTGTGTAAATCTGATATAGTTTATAAAATACAAATACTGTAAATAAGTATATATGTGTGCATTTTAGAAATTATCTAGCTATGAAAGGTAATGTTTATGAGGGGTGTTACTATATCTTAAATATTAAGATAACAGAAATAGTAATTATTTTAGCCATAATAAAGGATACATTTTAAGCTAGTGCTGTAAATCTCCATGTTACATAAGGTGATATCATCTGTGAAGCATACAGGGAGTTTGAGGTTACCTTTCGTGGTACTGTACAGGTAAGTTTATAAAATATGTAGATAAAATATAATTCTTGAAAGGTATAATATTATAAAGAGGTTAAAAATCTGTTGTTGCTTGTTTAAATGCTTGATATATTCTCCAAGATGGTAAGAAAAACAAGTTTACTTTGGGTTAACATTGATATAAATTGTTCCCAGTTGAGATGTGTAATAATTACCTCTGAATTCTATACACAACTTTGCAGTATATGTTGACTTCTGATAATGTTAATTTCTGTAGTTTAAAACATGTTCTTGTAAATGTTCGTCTATTTATGGTACTTTTTGGTTGTTTTCTAGCTACTTCCAATATTTCAAATTACTCATTATAATTTTTATTGTTAGGTAAGCTTTATAGTTTTGCAATGAACTCATGTGTGTGTGTGTGTATAATCTTTATTAACATTAGGAAATGAAAAGTAATTTATTATGTAACATCAACAATTATTTAAACTAGTATTCAAACATCCCAACATCTCTATACTATAGTTGTATCTATAGGGGTGTCAAATGATAACTTTTTGTGAACAGTATTGTCAGTAGATATTTATACTCAATACTAATTGTAATGTCATATGAATAATGAGTAAAAATCTGAGAACAAGACTCAGAACCAGAGTCAGTTTATCATTTTATGTTTAACTAACACTTTATATTTGTGATAAATGTAATCAGGGGTTTTAAATTGAGTAGGTTTTATTCCATTGTTACAGTTTGATACGTTTGTTATCAGAATCTTAGTGTAAAATACCCTGAATACATCATAAAAACATATCAAAAAATAACTTTATTAAATTCATTCAACAATACATTTTATATTTATCAATTTGGCACACTTATTACTTATTTTTATCCAGCACTGATTACACAGTTTTTTTCTGTACAGGAAATTTAAAAAATAGATAGTACAAGTAATTACAGTGAAACTAGAACATGAATTTATTATACAACACTGAGATCAGCTCAGTAACAAAAGTTTCACAGCCATACTGTTTATTTGGGCTCACATGTTAGGTTAGGTTGGTTCAGGATGTTAATGAGAACTTATACATGCATCTTCAAAAATAATGGAAAAGTAAGGTTAATCACATAAACCACAATACAGTAATTTATTAGCAGAATGTATAAAATAAATTAATGAATAACATAATATTATTAAAATGTGATGAAGCTATTGTAGTAATAACTCTTTGAAGTTTTCTTTCACAAAAGACTGATTGTAGAACCTAAACTTACCTCAGGCTGATACTGCCATAAACACTGAAAACTTAATATTTGTCAGACCCACAATGGTTAGTAGTTAATTCATTTAAATATTAATATTAAAACAAATTAATAAATATTGGTTTTTCTGTGTCATGTGATGAACTGCATACATCTTTGGCTTTAATTATTTGTTTGTGATATCCACAGACAAAATCTGTAGTTTTTTTTAAGAAATAGAAACTTAAATTACCAATATTTACAAGATAGAATGTAAAATAAGAACCTCCTGTTTTATCTGTTTTATGATAAATTATTATATTTAGAGAATTAAACAAGTTGGTCACATCCATCTCTTTCGTTTTAGGAAATGCTTATTTAGATATACTGACTTTCTTTCACAAAAGGCTGATTGTTGGATCTAGTTCTGTTAATTCTTTGTTCATATGATAAACACACAATTCATTAAGAAAAATGATAAATTCTTATAGTTCTGTTATATTGATATTATTATTTGCTTGTTGGGCCCAGCATGGTCAGGTGGTTAAGGCACTTGGTTTATAATCTGAGGGTCTTGGTTCAAATCCCTGTCACACCAAACATGCCAGTCTTTTTAGCCATGAGGGCATTATAATGTGATGGTCAATCCCATTATTCATTGGTAAAAGAGTTGCCCAAAATTGGCAGTAAGTGGTGATGACTAGCTGCCGTCCATCTAGTCTTACACTGCTAAATTAGGGAAGACCAGCATAAACAGCCCTAGTGTAGCTTTGTGTGAAATTCAAAACCAAATAATTCATTTGTTGAATCAAGATGAGGTAATGTTTTGTTCAGATGATATGGGTGAATGCCACCATAGAGAAACAGTAGATGTTTACAGTTCTGCTTATTACTGTGGTAATCGGATTGTTGAATCAAGAGTGCTAATTCTTTGTTTGGATGATATGCACACAATTTATTAAAGAGAAGCAACAGATGCTTACAGTTTTACATACTAATGTGGTTTTAAGAGAAATGTAGATAGACTGTAACAATTTTAGCAAAATACTGAACAACCATTAAAACCATTATTATAGAACTTTGAGTCATAAAAACACAGACTCAAGAAGTCTTGATACAAAATGATACTAATTTTGATTCCAAGTTTGCTCCTGAAGAAGGAAGGTCCACCTTTTAAAGTACTTGGGTTATAGGGTTTTTATCAATTTATAGAGCTTTGAGTTTATTATTTAAATTACTGTTCCACATGTTGAGAATCATCAGATAAGTATACCACAGTTATAAACATTCACCATAAAACACCTCTTGAATTTAAAAATCTTTGTGACTCGTTTCACAACCACAATTATTCTTTCACAATAGTTCATAAAGCCTGTTGAAAAATAACTATTTCTATGGATATGACTTGTAAATCTGACACTGAATTAGTGTGTACAGTTACAGCCTTCACCATGTGTTGTGTACATTGGTGCAAGCACATTATAAAGTAAACAGTAATATTCTGAGATGAAAAGAAAACCCACTTATAGAGAAAAATATACATGTAAAAACAGCTGGTGTGGGTAGAGAAAACTCTATGTGGAGGAGCGAAAATGGTGTTTTCTCTACCAATACCAGCTGTTTTTACATATATGAAAAGTAATGTGTTCTTGAACTATTTTTGGTAAGGATTTATACATGTAAGTAACATTATTTTAATTTAGCTTTACATTTATACATGTTTAACATGTGATGTAAAATACTCAACATCTTGTATTGTCATACTTTGGATGTTTAACTAAGTTGTAAACTTACAATTATAATTATTTAAGCGACATTAAGATGTTTGCCACATTGACTTATTTTGTTTTTATAAATTTCAATGGCTTATGTTGATTTAAATATTGTTTGAAATTATATCTTCAGATATTACATGTCCACAGACTGATTTGGATATTGTGATACACATTTCAGTTCTGTGACTCAGCAATAAAGAATAGATTATAAAAGTTTACTTATTACACACAATATTTTATTAAGGCTTGTTTGACTGTTTGTGTTATCAATACCTGGAGTACAAGACATACTCAAGTTGAGGGGTTAGTATGAGCTGATAATTCGTGTTTAGTATGTACAGTGGAACTTGTTGGTTTAAATAAATAGGAAGCTTTCATCGTGACTTACCACTATAATGTGTGTTTTATTTTTACATGTTTTGATCTTATTTAAAAATACTTTATCTGGCAATAAAAACTTGATTTTTTAAAGCATAGAAACAAAAGTGAAAATAAAAAGTAGAGCCATGACAACATATGTAAACATCTGTAATGAATGTTTTGAATTACACATATTTCATCTTCAGTAAATCAATAAAATTAATGAATTAAACAATCTTTAGTATAAATATTAATATAAACATACAATAAACAGTGTTATAAATATTAATAAAAACATACAATAAACAGTGTTATAAATATTAATATAAACATACAATAAACAGTGTTATAAATATCAATATACACATACAATAAACAGTGTTATAAATTTTTCAATATAGAAAGAAGGAAATGTAAGGGGAATGAGTTTGAATTTATATTGTGAGTTGAACTTTCATTTATAGTATGTAAACTTTATTTTAGCAACAGTTTGTGATCATTACATCCATAAGTTACTGAAAAATCTTCTCAAGAAATGGGTGGTGATGATGATGTTTCATCATTAAAATATATAGAAAAGTTAGGTGGAGTTTGAATTTTAACTCCAGTTCTGTTAGAAACTTTTACATTTACCAAGGTATGTATTTGTAAGTGACAAAAAAGTTTTACATGTGTAGGGAGTTTTACATCTACAATCTGTGTTGCTAGTAATAGGACAAATCATTTCAGGTTATATCTACAGAACACAAATTTGAACACAAATATAAAGATGTTATAATTTTAAATGTTTCAAGAAATAATACACTTTTTTATGAGATTGAATAAAACAACACTGAACTTTATCACTTTATTTGATGCTGTAGTTTATAAACTCTTACTAACACTGCACTTAAAATTTGTAAAGTATGAAGTCTGTACTGTGTATTAAAAGCTGTGCCAACAACTTACTACTATCATCAGTTTTACAACTAATCTATTATTAACATATATGTATGACAAAATATTTTTGTAAACAAATACAGTTAATCTTTATCAAAATTTTCATGCCCAGTCAACGCCAGTAGTTTAATTTCTTACATTCAGGTACTAAATCTTGCAGCTTAACAATGTTTGACTGCCAGTTACTACTACTTGGCTTATTTTACTTTTAAGATTAGGTAGCATCATCCCACTGGGACACAAATGGTGGATAAAACAAAGCCGAAGTAATAGCCTTATAAACCTGGAAAGTTGATCACCAGCTTTTCTTGTGTATTGTGACAAATAAATATGCAGATGATTTTCATTGTACTAAATAGTATGTCTATCAAGCTATTGTTAAATTTTTATAACTGATGAACCTTTGTTGTGAAAAGTAGGTTGTCTGCTGAGATGTTTAACTGTTAAACATTTATATAATTGATAGATCTTTGTTGTTAAAAAATTGGGTTATCTACTGAGATGTTTAACTGTTAAACGTTAATATAATTGATAGATCTTTGTTGTGAAAAGTAGGTTGTCTACTGAGATGTTTAACTGTTAAACATTTACATAAGTAATGGATGTTTGTGTGAAAAGTAGGTTGTGTGTTTGGTGTCTATTGAAACATTTTACATGATCAATAGACCTTTGTTGTGGAAAACAGGTTGTTTGCTGTCGGATTTTTACACATACAGAAGATACTTGCTTTGACGTATAGTTTGCTCACAGGACTGTTTGCTATATTGGATATGTTTTTGATAGATACATACTGGCCCAACTAGTATGCTGTTAAATTTTACATATGCTGTAGATATTTGTTGGCCAAATAGGTTGTTTACTGGTCTGTTTGCTTCTAAATGGTACATGTTCTTTAAGTATTTAATATGCTAGGTAATTTGTCATTTAGACTGTTAGTTGTTGAATTTTTACTCATTTGGCAAGTATTTGCTGTGTAAAATAGTTTTTATATCAGGGTATTGACTATTAAATTTTATACACTAGGTAGGTCTTTGTGGTCACACTATTTAATCAGATTTCCCTACCATTAATAGCTAATTGTAAATAATGATTTATATATATGTATAAATTTTTCTGATGTGGTGTTTTTAGCAACAGCATAGCAGAATGACTGAGTTTTTTGTTTGTTTAATGAAGTAAGACATTTTAGCTCATAACTCCATTATCTTTTGATCAATTTAATATATAGTTACAGTTTTGGTTTCAGGAAGACAAACCCTTTTAATTCATGTACTTAACCATGTCCAAGGTCTTATAAATTAATTTATTGTAATCCTACCTATAAGAATCTCATTTTAAGGGTAGGCTAGTAGAGATCCTGGTGAGTAATAACATTTAATTTAGAACACGTGGTCCATGCTTGGTATTGCTGGTGCAGAAAATATAGCTAATAAAAAGTAAAAATATAATTTCTAAGATTAATTTATTCTACCTGAAAGACTTTTAAGTACCATAGCTGCTGAGGATACCCTCTTGTTATTAGTTACTAAAGTTTACTTATCTGTAGCAAAAAAAGTAATATTTAAAGTAAGAACCTTCACAAAACATTTATTGAAATCATTAATCTTGTATTTAATGTACCTTCAACTATTCATTTCATGTATTCAGGTTGCATGGAGATAACAAATATTACCAGAGTTTTGTTATGTGGACTGTATTCAGAAACAGTAGGAGAAAAACCTATTAATTTTGAGATGGAAGAAGGTGTGCCATCACTTACGAGCAATAATATTGATCTTGTGTCTCAATTATAACTTTTTCATTAGGTTTTTGACATATAATAAAAATAGTCTAACATTACTGGAAGTTAATGAACCTAACAGATTTTTAATTGCAACTGGATTGTGCAGTCACATGTATAAGCATGACTTTGATGCTTTTGTAGAATGTTTTTATATAGATACTACACAAATTTATATATATATATACATTATGACCTCCAAGAATTTTAACATTGTAATGTTACCAGGTGATGTTTTTAAAAAATATTAACAAAACCCATTAAGATGACGATGATATTTTAAGTAATAAAACTGAAGTTAATAATTCATATTATTTAACACAAGAATCATTTGATAGTTATGTAGTAAAGTATGATGACCAAATAAATAGGTTACAAGGTATGACATGTTTTATGCATATTATTTATTTTAATAACTGTATGTATACTTGTATATCAATGTGACATATTTTATATGACTCTTTAATACTTTATTAATTTTCAGTTCCACATCTTTTTATTGTGAATCGTGTTGACTTATTTAATACCAGTTCTCTTTATCAGTCCTTTCACCTAATGTAGTATCAGCTTTCTTTATCAGTCTTTTCTCATCATGTCGTACCAGCTTTCTTTGTTAATCTTTTCACTTAATGTTGTACCAGCTTTCATTGTTAATCTTTTAAATTAATGTAGTACCAGCTTTCTATGTTAATCTTTTCACCTAATGTAGTTCCAGCTTTCTTTATCAGTCTTTTCACCTAATGTAGTTCCAGCTTTCTTTATCAGTCTTTTCACCTAATGTAGCACCAGCTTTCTTTATCAGTCTTTTCACCTAATGTAGCACCAGCTTTCTTTATCAGTCTTTTCACCTAATGCAGTGCCAGTTCTCTTTGTTAATCTTTTCACCTGATTTTCACCAATTTCTCTATCAGTTTTGTTTATTGATACGGTATTAAGTTTTTATCACTCTTTTTGCCTGATTGAGTAATATATTTTTGTCAACCTTTTGTACCTTATTTACCACCAGTTTTTATCATGCTGTTTTTAAGATGTTAAAGTTCTTAAATGCCAGCCTTGTCAACTGAATGAGTAACAGTGTTATAAAAAAGTCAGTTACTCTGTCTTCTAAAGTAACTAATTCCTTCATTATCAGTAGAGTTAGCTAGCTGAATGCCAGTTTTATTTTGGTTTTCATGGTGTAAATGCTAGCAGTGTATTATTATAATTAATTATAGTTACCATAAGACATTAGTAATAGGTCTGTTACATTTTTAAACACTACATGCTGTATCTAGTCCCTTATTTTCAAGAATTAGTTAAGCATATAATAATAATATTTCAACCATACTGTGTTCACCATTTACGTTACTAAATGTCTAATTTTTTGAAGAACACTTCTCTTTTCATACAGAAGCTTCACACTTTTTGAATGTTGACATTACCAGTGTTTATACGTTATTTTTGATTTAGTGAAAGACTTAAATATTTGTAGTGTCTTTGACAATAATTCCTACAAAACCTAGGTACTGAAACCAATATTTGATTAATGGGACTGGTCTTGAACAACTTAAATTTTAATTCTGTGAATAAATAGAGTATTTTTATTACTAGTCCGTGTGTAAAGTGATTTTCATGTTAAGATTAGAAATAATCTTCTTTGTTTCAAAATATCATACATCATTTGTATAATCTCCTAAAACGATTTCAAATGTTTGTCTGTAGTAAAACTTTGTTTCTTCTGTAATTTTCTCCAAATAACGTTGGTCAATTTGACCCACCTTCTGACAAATGAAAGTTCAAAAGCCAGAAAAATTGTGATACTTGAAGGAAATTGTCTGCTTTTTAATGCTATTATTAAGTGTTCTTAGAGAACTTGTTTAGATGCAATACTTTTGTGATGACTGTGTGTAAATACATCTTTTCAGTTAATGATTTCACCTCATGTAGCTCAAAGTGTACACAACCTTTTAGACTTATCTTCAAAATTTAAATCAACTACATTTTAATCAATGTACATGAATACATTTGGCTTGAAACATAGTTAGTTAACCAAATTTTAATATTATATTAGTTTTAAGTTCTTAACCTCATAAAAAATGTTTAAAAAATTCTCGTTCATTCCTAGTATGAGAATTGTGTCATTTGCTCTGTAGGTTTTTCCTCTTCTCTAATTTATTGAACACCTTTCTGAGGAATAAGAAATGTAACATAAGTTGCTCATTATAATTTAGACAAGGTATAATTTTTATAGCTCTAAAAAATTAAATAATCAGATCCACCTCTTGGAATTCCATCTTTCACAAATGCCAGTAATTATCTTTAGTGTGCCACACTATATTATTTGTAACCAATAAAAAAATATATTTGTAATCTGTCAAATGATTTGTATATTGTTTCTCTTTATGCAGTGTTGTCTGTTTTATCATGTTGTTTCAATGTTCTTTTAATGGAAATTACAAATTACGTTAAAGAGCTCAGCTGAATTTCTTTGAGGATATTATTACATAGTTAGAAAGCCAGAAAATTATCATATTTATAGGACAGTGTTTTCTGTGTATTATTATTGTTCTTAGTTTTATTATTTAATTACATGAAAACATTATTGATTGTATCAATACCTTTAGTACATGAAAAAGTATGAGAATGTTTCATGTCAGTTGGACTGACATTAACATATCAAATTATACAATCCACGAGCTGCTCACAAGCATACCCTATTAGAGATTTTTTGTTCATTACTTTACCTTATCTGATAAGTTTTTATTTTTGATATTTTATCACTAATATAAATAATAAATAAAAACCACACATGAAAATCTAATAATATAATATTCATCTGGGTCTTTTCTTTTTTTTCTAAATATTATACAGTATACCCTCACCTATTCGCGGGTTAGGCTCTTAACCCTATCGCATCGTATGCCGGTATACCGCGTTAGCGTCATAACGTCATAAAAACGAATGCTCGGTAAACCGGGTTTTTGTAGGTCATAGAGACTAAAAGCGCTTTTCGAGGGTATGTCTGTATTTACTCTCTTAAGCAGTTTTATCGATTGACGTCTTTATCGAACAATTATTACTGAATTGTACTGTACTGTATTATTATTTCCTGAACTGTGCGTACTGTATTTATCTGTCTAAGTTTGCTTTTAAATTTGTTCCACTTTCTGTCAATTCTAATACATGTGTTGTACGCATAGAAAATGACTTTACGGTACAGTAATACAGTATGGGTAACTATACTATGCGGTGTTACTGTCCTCCTGTACTTACGTTTCTTTTTGATTAAAATATTGTTGCAGTACAAAATTAAAATGTGTTTACATTATCATTACTACATTAGTGAAATACATGACTGCATGCAATATTACTACATTATTACTGTATTAATGAGTAAGAGTGTCTTTAGAAAGTGTCTGGGAAGCATTTAGTAACATAGAAGTTTTAAAACCGCATCCAATATTCGCGGTTTTTCGCTATTCGCGGGGGTAAAGAACGTAACCACCGTGAATAGCGAGGGAATACTGTATTCTTTGTTTTCCATGTTTTTTTTTATTTTAACATGAAAACCATATTGCATTTGGACCATCAACCCTCTTACTTCACATATTTATGGAGAAATTTTTTAAAAAATTAATTGCAAATTCTGATTTTGTTTGTCTACAAAGGACTTGTATATTGTATGCCAAGTTTTGTCAAGTCATATTAGGTACTATTACTCTTATGGTGCATATATATTCACAATTACATTATGGTTACAAGTTCATGTTAAATACACAAATTAGTTATGGAAGTGTTAATTTCAATTTCTGCTTTGTATCTTGTGTATCAGTATTCTTCTGTAAAATCTGGCAAGAACTTTGATTTTAAGATATTTTTACTGTAGTATTTCTACTTCTAATAAAGCAGAAACAATACATTTGAAATTTCTGTTGTTCTACAGAGCCCTTTGTTGTGGATTCCTGTACATGGTGAGGGGACCTCCAAAGGGAGGTTTTATTCTTTCAGTTTACCTCCTCTGGGACCTAAATATCCACCCACATATTTGTCATGTGTGATGACCCATAAAGGGGAGGAGAGGGCTCTGGTGGTTGAGAGATCCAACCTTTACACACCACTTTGGCCTTGAATTTCTGTAGATGGGCAGCCTTGGGTGGCCCACCTTTGGTAAATTGGTTGGTCCACCTGGGCTAGAGTCAACCAAGTAGCAGTGTTGGATGTTTTCAACAGGTGTTATGGACATGGTATCTGATGCTGGTGTTTGGGTACAGTGCTCACGAAACCCTAGCATTGCGGCAGTGTCCTTGTTTGGCATTATAGTGCATCTCCTTGTAGGGCTCCATAGTGGGTTGGGTCAGTGGGCACTGAAATATTCCTTTTTTTTATTATGGATCTTCCAAATAAAAACTTAAGTAAAATAGTGAGAAAACAGTCCATAGGTAAACAACCACATCTCGAAGATCCTGAGCACTAATCTTCAACATCTGTTAAACCTGTTGTACTTCATTTTCTTGTACTACATTCTCTTAGACAAACCTTCAGGGTAGATGTCCCACTTTTTCATTCAGAAGGGACTAGAGGGACTTATTGGCTTTCCAATATCAGTAACGAAGCTCCACTCTGGTGACATATTGGTGGGAACATCCAAATCTGAACACAATGAACTGCTCTAGCCTTCAAAGATGATTTGGGACATACCTATTGAGGTTACACCTCGTGCTACATTGAATTCATCATGAGAAGTTATTGTTGAGAGGGATTTGAAGAACATTCCTGAGTTGGAGATTCTTGGTGGTTTCTCTGCCCAAGGAGTTTTTGCAGTGAGGTGTATCTCTGCTCTCAAAGATGGAATTATGATGATGACCAATGTTCTCATTCTGACATTTACGTCACCACGTTCACCTACCACCATCAGGTTTGTTTGTTTGTTTTTTGAATTTCGCACAAAGCTACTCGCGGGCTATCTGTGCTAGCCGTCCCTAATTTAGCAGTGTAAGACTAGAGGGAAGGCAGCTAGTCATTACCATCCACCGCCAACTCTTGGGCTACTCTTTTACCAACGAATAGTGGGATTGATCGTAACATTATAACGCCCCCCACGGCTGAAAGGGCGAGCATGTTTGGCACGACGGGGATGCGAACCCGCGACCTTCAGATTACGAGTCGCACGTCTCAACACGCTTGGCCATGCCAGGCCACCACCATCAGGGCAAGTTATCTTAATTACAGTGTACTGCCATACATACCAAACCTTCTCGGATGTTTCCAGTGTCAGCGGTTTGGTTACTCATAGACATCATGAAGTGGTTCCTTAACGTGTTCTTGTTGCGGTGGCAAGGACCATGATGCCTCTGTGTGTGAAATGGATATTCATTGCGTCAATTGCATTGGCTATCACCCGTCCTACTTTTGTTCTTGTTCTAAATGGTTGGAAGAAAAAGAGGTGCAGCATTTGAAAATGATTCATAACATTACTTTCACTCAAGCTCAAAAGTTGCTGCCTTCCTCTTCATATTGGATTATGCTGCTGTACTTCATTCTACTACTACTACAGTGGGAGTGCAGATGGATCTTTCTGTGCCTCCACAAAAATCGTTCTCAAAGCAAATGAAAAGTCTTTTGACCTACATGGTTAAAAAAATTGATGAATCAATTTCAACACCCATCTCTGCCCCTTACATACATTCCAGCAAATCCAAAGATCCACTTCCTTTGTTTCTGGGTGCAGGTGTTTCTTCGGGTACATCTTCTTCTCCCACCCCAAGATGCAAAACAATCATTTGTTCACTTCCTCAGTCGCTGGAATTCTCTTCCAACAGCAAAGACCTGCCCATTCGACCAAGGGCAGGATCCATGGAGGTTGATATACTTCCCTCGATTAAAGACAGTAAAGAAAAAAAACATGGTTGTAAACAGAAGGGTTCTCCACCCAATTCACCTACACATAAAAATGGCCACATTGATACAATGAAACTGTCGAGGTTTACATTCTAATCTGGATGACATCAAAACACTGATTGCTTCCTACCATCCTGTATTCTTTTGTAACAAGAAATATTTCTCAAACCTGCCAATACAGTCATTTTTCGGCAGTTTTCTTTGTACAGAAATGACAGGCTGTGTGACGGACGAGTGTATGGATGGGTTGTGCTGTTGGTTGATCAGCGTGTGCCCACCCTGGGTTTGCCACTAGACACACCCATGGAGGTGTTAGTCATCCATGTTTCCTTGGGTCATATGATCACTGTCTGTTCTCTATACCTATCAACTGAAGAAACCTTGATGATCTCATTGAACAACTGCCATCTCCCTTTTTAATCCTGGGGGACCTCAATGGACATAATCTCCTCTGAGAAAGTGCTGATACTGATAGGGGTCACTCTGTAGAGCGTATGTTCTCTGATTGCAACCTTTCTCTTTTCAATACTAGTTCTTCTACTTATTTTCATACACCTCATCAGACCTTTAATGCTATTGATCTCTCAATTTGCTCCCCTTCACTATTCTCCCACTTTTCATGGAGGGTTGACAATACTCCACGAGGCAGTAATCATTTTTTTATAATTTTGAGAGACTTTAATTGTAGTCAATGCTATCTGACCTGCGTGCCCCGCTGGATCAAGCAAACTAGCCCTCTTTCACTGCTCTCGCAGAACTTAATCCTGCCCTCATCTGTAAGCCTCATCTGTGTGGCAGCAATAATTGATTGTATTATACAAGCAGCTGCTCAATGTATTCCACTATATTCTGCCTGCCACATGGCTCGGAAGGCTTAAAAACGGGTGTGGGGTACTTTCTATAGATATCCCACACTCTCAAACCCCATTGCTTTTCAGCAGGCCCATGAACATGCTCAATGGGTAAGACGTCAAAGCCAGAAGGAATCTTGGATTAAGTTCACGACCAGCATATCTTCTAACACTAGTTTCAAAGTCATACGCGACAAGATTTAAAAGGTCAATGGGCATTATAATTCTGTCCCTCTCTCAATCTTCCTCTTTGATGGCCAGGAAGTAGCTGATACCCGGAGCATTGCCTGGTATCTTGCACGTGTGCTTCTTCCTCCACCTTCTTAGCCATCAAGACTTGGGTAGGGTGATTATCTCTTTCCTTTTGAGCTGATTATTTCTGTTACTATCCCTTTACCCTGGTGGACCTTAAACTGACTCTTCATTGGTCTGGCAGAACATCAGTTGGACCTGATGATGCACACCATGAAATGCTGTGCCATCTATCTTGTGCTTCTCTTGCTATTATTCTGATTGTTTTTAACTGGATATTGCAGGAGAATGTTTTTCCTGATGCCTGACACCAGGTTATTGTTTTACCTTTCTCTACGCCTGGGAAGGATTCCTTCAAACTACTGTCCTATTGCTCTGATGAGCTATCTCTGTAAGACCTTAGAGAGAATGGTTAATGCTCATCTTATTTGGTTCTTCGAATCAAACAACCTCTTCTTGTCCCCTCAGTGTGGATTCTAGCAACAGCACTTTACTATGAACCACCTTATTTGACTTAAAACATCAATCAGAGAAGCATTCTCAAACGACAACATATTGTATCAATATTCTTTGACATTGAGAAGGCTTATGACACAACCTGGAGGTATGGCATTTTGCAAGACCTCCATGTATCCACGTGGGTTACATGGCCATTTGCCCATTTTTATTATTTTTTTAATGGACTGACGATTGCAGGTTCATGTGGGTTTGACACTTTTCCATTCTTTTTTACAGGAACTGAGAGTCCCTCAGGGTTGTGTCTTAAGTGTCACACTTTTAAGTATAAAGATTAATGCTGTCACTAAACAACTTCCTCTTACTGTTGCAAACGGGATATATGTTGACGACTTTCACATCTCATGTCAGTCATCAAACATATGGAAAATTGATCAGCAGCTACAGACTACCCTCAATTGTTTACTGAAGTGGACCACAGCAAACGGCTTTAACTTCTCTCTCTCTAAAACCGTTTGCATGCACTTTTAACGCTAACAGGGTATTCACCCTGATCCCGAACTCTGTATCTGTGAAGTTGTGCTACCTGTGGACCCTGAGACAAAGCTCTTAGGGCTTATCTTTGGCCATAAGCTGACCTTTATACCACACATCACGCATCTACAGGTCAAATTTAGAAGAGCAATGAACATTCTCCATGTCCTCTCTTCCACAACTTGGGGAGTATATCGATGTTCTATACTAAAAATATATCGTGCTCTTATGGGTCACTGGTCTGTGACTACCAGGACGTTGGCCTTCAAGATGCCGGATCCCATTCATCATCGAGGACCTAGGCTCTGCACTGGAGCTTTTTGCACTTCCCCAGATCAGAGCTTATACATAGTCTCATGAGCCTTCTTTGCACCTCTGTCATTTGCAACTGTCTTCAAAACTACGTTCCTTACCAGAGCATCTCACCTTGTGTTTTCCTTCCTTAGTGGGCCATACCTTTACAGAACAGATGATCTGCCATTGCTTCTTTTGGCCTTTATATCCAGACACAGTGGGATGAATTGGGTCTGTCCTTGGAAAACATTGCTGTATACACTGGTCAGCCCATCGCACCATGGCTTCTTAGTCCTCAAATGTGACTTATCATCAAGTCATCTGAGAAAAGCAGACACTCCCGATTGGAAATACTGTCTGTTATTTGTTGAACATCTTTCAAACCATTTTTCCATTCCTATTTATACAGATGGTTTGAAATTAGGTGACTATACTTGCTCTGCCATGGTTTGTTGTGGTTTGGTGGTTGTGTGCAGAATCCTCTCTACAGATTCATTGTTCAATTTTGAACTGTATGCCACTTCTCTTGCCATGGATCACGTAGAAGCTAATCAGTACTCAAATTGCATCATTTATACTGACTCGCTTAGTTCTTTACTGGCCTTGGAATCTCTTCACATTGGTTTACACCCTGTTCTCCCTGGTATTCAAAACCGACTGGCCCATTTCTGTTTAACATCTACTGCTTTCCAGTTCTTCTGAATATCAGGCCATGTTCATATTCGTGGGAACGAGCTTGCTGACACCACAGCTAAATCTATCTGCTCTGGCACTATCACTGTTGTATCTGTTCCATACATAGACTGTGGTCCTGTGTTCACAACTCGGCTCTGTGCCAGTTGGCAGTCGACTTAGAGTGAGCAATGCAAAAACAAGCTTTTCAAAATAAAACCCTATATTGGACTTTGGCCATCTTGCTATCGTAAGAATTAGAAAGAGGAAGTTGTTCTAACTAGACTGTGCATTGGTCACAGTTTTTTAACTCATTGTTTCATTTAAAAGGAGTCATTCAGATGGCTGTGTCTCACTCTGGATTATTTATGGAGAAGAGTAGACTAGAATAATAGTAAGTGTATAAGGAATGTATTGTTTTTATATTCTGTACTTCTAATTACACACCATGTTGTTTGAGGTGATATGATATCCTTTGTTATAAATATTGTGAGGTGTACAGAAACTTGTTTGAACAAATAAATGACTGCAACATTGTCTGCTGGAATGAACAAACACTAGAACATTGTTCAAAATGTATGTAAACAAACATATGGTTATAAATTAACGTGAGTTTACTGTCAATTAATAATTTTAAAAATGTAATTATTTAGTATACATATTTTTTCTACATTATTCATAAAAAATGAGTTGCTTCTTTTTTATTGTCCAATCTTATTTTGACATTGTCTTATTCACCCTGTACATCATTACTGCATTTGGAATTGTGTTTTATTCAGTTCTGTCAGAAAATGCTGAAGAACTCTCAGAATTAAGAGAGACTTTTGAAAGAGTTATTGACAGCATGACTCAAACTAAGGTGGTAAGCTACTGTTATTATTAAGTCATTATAATATGAATATCTTCAAATATAATAAATTGATAAGTACGTGGATTTAATGGTGTAAGAATAAATATAATATAAAACAGTAATTGTCACACTAACTGCAGAAAGATTTCCAGTACAAAAATTTTGTTATATCTGTTAACAATTTATATTATTTTGAAGAAATAGAAATTTTTGTATTAGAAGTTTGTTGGCACTGTATATTATATAATATAAGCACATAAATGACACCATATAGATAACAGCTGGTATTGGTAAATAATAGCCAGAGTATTAATACCTTGTTGGAAGGTAAGTTATTTTCTTGTTGTGAGGAAAGGATTTTTATCTCAAATTGTGTTCTGTCATAAACACATAACACAATTATTTTGGTCACACAGACATACACACACACACATACAAATATACAATTTTCATCTTAGTTAGGTTAAAATAATATATTGTTCTGATAGCAAAGTATTAATATTATATAAATAATAAGTTTATATATTCTCAGCTTATTGGAAGTATAAATATTGCATAAATTGAGAATAACATATACAGCAGTTTGAAAACTTGTAAGAATTTAAGTTTAGGCATTTAAAGTAGAAAATTGTTTTTTGTTGTTTTTTTGGGAACTGTTCAAACACACCCACTACATATAAATTATCATACATACTAAGTCTTACCAGATATAAATTATCACATATATTCATTCCCATTGAATATAAATTATATTGTACATGTAAATTATCATGAATAGTTAATCATACTAAATATAAGTAGTTATTCATATGCAGTCGTATTAAATATATGTTATCATACTTATTTAGTCATGTTTATTATAAATTATTCTACAAACTCTATCCTACTGAATATAACTGATCTTGTGTACCCAGTTAACTAACGTTATTAAATGTAAGTTATGTGTAATCAGTGTTAGTAAAATTATTTAGCACCCACACTAAATATAGGTTATTATACATACTCAGCCATACTAAATATAGGTTATTATACATACTCACCCACACTAAATATAGGTTATTATACATCCTCTGTCACACTAAATATAAATAATTATCCTAAATTTAGGTTATTATTCATCCTCTGTCACACTAAATATAAATAATTATACTAAACATAGGTTATTATACATCCTCTGTCACACTAAATATAAATAATTATACTAAATATAGGTTATTATACATCCTCTGTCACACTAAATATAAATAATTATACTAAATATAGGTTATTATACATACTCTGTCACACTAAATATAAATCATTATACTAAATATAGGTTATTATACATACTCTGTCATACTAAATATAAATAATTATACTAAATATAGGTTATTATACATACTCTGTCATGCTAAATACAAATGATCAAGGACACATAATTATACTAATTATTAGTTATCAGTGATTCTTAGTTCTGCTAAATTATGGTCATACACAGTCAGTCTAACTATATATAAATTATCACATATATTTTTTGTATTACATGCTCTCCCGTGGCTAAGCAGTAATTCTAAAGTAATCTGGTTGCAGTACTTGTAATCAGGTAACAAAGTGTTCATTGTATATTAAACTTTGTACTTAACAACAAACATACTATTTCTATATATACTAAAGAATGAATGAGCCTTTTGTTATTTTAAATTGCTATAATTATATCTGTGTGATGGGGATATAAGAACATTTTCTACACTTCATTTTTGAAATGTCATAGCAACTACTATGGTAAAGGATGCTATTTAATATGTAACTTTAATAAAAGTAATTTATTATATTTATTGTTAAAAATGTGTTATACAGAAATTAATTTTCATTGTTGGAATGTTTTTTTTTAACCACATGCAAAAATTAATGTGTGATATTTGACAAACAGTACTAGTGTTCACAAAAAAAACAGAAATATGTCAAATATCAGCAGATGTAGTACTTTTGTTAGGCATAGTTTGAGAATTTTTCAACCTATATTAACTTTTAACTGCACTACTAGTAACTTTAGTAACAATATTAATTAGAAAGCCTATAGAACTCTGAGTAGTTCATATGAGTTATGACCAAATGATTTCAAAGATTGTCCTTATTACTAGTATATAAAAGGATATATATTTTTAAATAAAAATAACAGCTAAAGGTAAATATTCAACTTCAAAACTATGTAAAATTGATTCTGTAACAATATTATAAAATCTGCAGGTGTTTCAAACAATATTAACTGATAAAAACAATTTCAAAGTCAAGACAAATTGTTATTGTCTTAAAAAAGTGTATGGTGATATTTAATTATAGTTCATGTTGTATTTATTTAGAAACAATTAGTTACAAGCAGAATACTTCACATACCTATGTATCTTTACCTCGTATTTGTTCTTTAAATCACATCATTTTTCTAATATTAAGAAACAGAGAAGTATGAAGGTGATGAAAACTTTCAGTACAATACTTCTACTGACATAAAAACTTTTCTTTATTATTACTGATCTGTATATACTTAGCATTTTTGCTTTCCACTATCCTTCATACTCTAACCTATGTTCATATGCTTAACATGGTTGTGCTGTGCTGTATCATGTAAATAATCATACAACAACCTTCTGCTGATAGGAATGTGACACCTACTTATGCAGGTAACACTTCCTGAATTATAGTCTAACTTCTTATTAAATTGTCACTCAAGTGTTTAGACTTATTTCTTGCCATGCTTTGAGGTTTTAAATTTTGCTTAACTTTGCTCACAGTTTTGAACTTAGTGTTTGGTATTTAACTTCCAACTTTCAACGTCTAAAAGCAGTTATGTAAGAGTTGAATTTATTTCATGAAATTTTTTTGTTTACCAATATTTTTCATATTGAATTATATACTCATTTCATATTCAGTTATGAACTTACAGTTTATTGTTATGACTTCTACAACTACTACATAGATAAACCATCTGTTGCTGTGATCACAAGTGAACTTTACTGTCACTCATTTACAGAAATGTTGAGTATAAACTATCTTTTGTTACATTACTTACATTCTTTTACTGGACAGCTTGTGTACCCTCCCTTGTCTGATATCTTACATGCTCACACTTTGGTTTATCATTGGGATTCAAATTCTTTTTTGTATTCTCAACGGTTGGATATATTAAATCCAGATTAGGTTTAACACCTATATACTGCATGTTTTATGTATTCCCATCTTTGTTTATCTTTAAAATCTTCCTCCAATGTTATCTCCCTGTCATTCACTCTTTATCTGATGCTATCTATTATTCCCCTGAGAATTTTTATGAAAGTGGCCATTCACTGTTGTTGTTTACATTATCCCATATGTTTTCCTTAGCTCTAGTGTTGTTGGGCAGAATTCACTTTTGACATGGATGTGTTTATTCCTCTCATCTTCAATATATTTACACATTTACATATGGTTCCTTTTTTATATCAGTCTGTTTTGGAAGCATCTCTTAGTCATTGGAGTCTTGAGTGAAGTCATCTCATCTTTAGTTTTCCTTATACTCCCTTGCTTCTCATCTTTCTCAATATTCCCCTGTTCCTCTCCCTCCCATTCTGTCCCATGATCAGATTATTTTGCTCATGCTTTTGACTCAAGTCATTTTGTCAACTAAATCATAAAGCCTTAATGATCAGTTTTGATGTAATCTCCCTCTTCAGAGAAGTCCCAACAACTGAAGCCTTCAAGACAGCTTTATAACTTTATATCCAAGATCCCAACCCATTGATGCATATTCCCAGTGACGCTTATAGAATTCACTACCACCAAAACTAGCTTTATGTTCAATGACCAAAACTGCCTACAAATAAATGGCCTAAGTATGGGGATTCCCGTGTCACCAGTTCTGGTCAATATTTCATAAAACAGATTGAATCTCACGTGATCAGTTTAGCCTTACACCCATCACAATACTGGTACAGGTATGTTCACAATACAGTAGGTGGATTAACATCTGTAGACACTAACTTTGTTCTTTCAGTCATGTTAATTCCATACATCCCAACATTAAGTTCGCATGCAAACAGGAAAAAACTAACCAAATGGCATTTCTCTACCTCAATATCACAATAACTGATACACCATTAGAAACAGATATTCACAGAAAAATCACCCATACTAGATTATATATTCCCTGGGACTCAGCACATGAAACAAAACAAAAACTCAACATATTAAAAAATCGAATAAACACAACCACAAAACTATGTTCACCTGACAAAGTTAATGATGAAATCAACAAAATAAAACAACACTTTATCTATCTCAACAAATTTCTTCAAAAAACTGTGGAAAAAATTATATGCACACACCTAGACAAACAACAGTAAATACCAAGATACAACAAACTACAAAACTTTACACTGCTGCATACCATATGTTCCTGACATCAGCATAAATATAACAAACATTTAGAAAAACTTATAACAAAACAACATTCCAGGAAATACCAAATTTATTCAAAAACCAGGTACAAAACTAAAATCCATACTATGTAAAAACTACACTGACAAACACAACACCAACATAATTTGTAAAATTCAATGCAACAATTGCCCTGACTTCTGTATTGGAGAAACGAGCAGAAAAATGGAGACTAGATTCAAATAACATAAAAAAAACGCCTTTAATGTTTTTGAAGACTGCAACTCAAATAAACACAACATAACCATAAAGAACTCCCAGATACTAAGTAGAGAAACAAATATAAGCAAATGCAAAATCAAAGAAGCCCTACTTACACAGCAACTAAAACCAAAATTAAACCAATATAAAAGATCACCTTTATACCTATAATAATTAATAACCTAACATCCAATTGCAACACGTTCTCAACAATCCCATACTCCTTTATACTTTCGTCCCTAAGACGTGTCTATAAACAGTCACTTGCAAACTCTCTTTATTAACCTGAAGATGACTGAGGAAGGTAGAAACGTTATTCTCTCCACATCAATAAAAGTGTTAATACCCATACCAGCCATTCTGAGATACGTTTTTATTTCAAGTGGGTTTCTCTTCATCAAGAATTGCTGGATTAGTTTTTTACTTCTTAATGGTTAGACAAATAAAACGTGAATAATTATAAAAGTCTATGGAATATGTTTGTGATGTATTTGGTGAAGGTTAGGAATGTCTGGGAAAATAATAATAAAAGATATATGTATATAGATTTGCCTGGTTAATTGTTAGAATATTTGATTTTATTAACGCTTTTATGATGGGCTCACTGTAAAATACACGAGGTTGAATATACAACTGCAAACATGTTTATACTAGAACTTTTAGTGCTGTATGCGTTTTTTAACAAAATTTAGTTGATATCTAGTAATGATTGCAATCTTTTGTACTCAAAAATTCATATTTTAAATTAAATAATTTTGTTAAAGATTTGTTAATAAAAATGTTAATTCTGTTTTCTTAATAGTCTGTGTGCAAAGTGATTTTCTTGTCATACTTAAAAACTATTCTTTGTTCAAAAACCTGACATATTTGTGTGATCCTTAATCTGTTCAGTGCCGTAGACGAGATAACTCGTCCAAGCCGATTGGTAACACAATGCCACGGACGAGTTAATTCATGAAATACTTGGCAGTCAACAGGTTAAAACAACCAAAATACATTCCAAACACTTGTTTTTAATAAAATTATATATTTTATCTGTTATTTTCTGAACTATAATTCTTGGAGTTAAGTCAATTTAATTGATTTCATAACCGCTACAAAAATTAAGAAATAAATATAAATTATACTTTTTTAGTTCAGGAATGACTACAGGTTATTACATGAAATCAAAAACGTTTATTCCAAGCAGCTTAAATTTCATAACGTTATATATTTATATATAGTTATTATTTTTATTATGTTGACCTTCCACTCATGCCTGCCTAGCAACACAGAAGCCACATCAACTTTATATTAGATGGTGGTATGCAGTTGCAAATAGAACACACAAATCACTAATTTGAGGAAATTTAGAGTTACACTAAATAATTACTCCAACACTGAGATTCCAGATGAACACGTATATATCATTTATTCTTTACTTATAAAAATACAACATATCGTATGTTTATTATTTCCTTTAATAATTCTTCCACAATACTCATTATTTGTTATTCTTAGTACCTTCTTGATCAACATATGATGAATAATACTCAGACATATTATAATTACTAGTTTCTTTTATGCAGTTTATTCTAATTCCTCAACTACATCAGTTAATTGAGAGAAGTAGTAACTTACATCAAAGATGAGGAAGTGTTCTGGCCTTGGTGTAAAATGAACATTGTCAGCATTTTGAATTTGGAGAAAATCTACTGCTTTGAACTGCTAAAATAGCATTCACTTTCAGCCCCAAGAGAGACTTATTTTTAGCCCTAAACATGGCACGTTATTTGATGTTGAGCTACTTAATTAAAAGTTAAACACATGGCACATGATGATATGGTCTTTACTTAAAGGCGAGATACCTGATCAACAAATGAGTTAAAAGCCAGTCACCTGATGTTACTTGACAGACTACTTAACTAAAAACTAGCACTATCATCAATGTTTTAAGATCAAAAACAAGAGTTTTATTTTGCGTTAAATGCAAAGTAAATTTTCCTTATGATAACTTGTACTTTTTGTTAAGAACAAGCAAAAAAACGTATAATGTAAGTATGGTACTTTCAGGACACTTTTCTTTGTGTATTATTGCTGTTCAAGTAAACTTAAAATTATGTTCCCCATTTAATTTAATGTATCAGGAGAAAGCTAGTAACATCAATCATAATGTAATATCCTACACAATTGAACATTACAACCATACAGAACTAATACATGGAAACAGTAAAATATAAAGGTTTAATGTATATTATCAAGAAAGTTGAATTTTGAGGAAACTCTTGTGCAACATACTGATGTAAATGCATTCCATCAAAAAAATATATTTAGTCATATTTGTCAAACAACCCAAAGAGATTAGATGTTAAGTTATTAATTAGTATAGGTGCAATGGTGTTTTTTTATATTGGTTTTAGTTGTTGTGTAAGTAGGGGTTATTTGATTTTTGCCTTTATTTACAATTGTTTTCCTACTCATCCAATCGGATCAGCAGAAATACTTGTTGAGTTTTTTTATTTTTTGCTGGAATGACTCCTGTTCCATGAATGTATTCTGAATATCTCCTCATAAATTACTGTTCTGTATATTTAGAATAATCAGTTAAGTATACCACAGTTATAAACATTTATTATAAAATCTCCTAAACTTAGGCATCATTGTGACCTATTCCACAACTACAATTATTCTTTCACAATAGTTCATAAAGTCTGTTGAAAAAAAACTATTTCTATGGATATGACTTGTGTATTACACTGAATTATGTGTACAGTTACAGCCTTCACCATGTGTCGTTTACATTGGTGAAAGTAAATTACAAAGTAAAATGTAATGTATTCTAGAACTGTTTTTTGGTACAAAATTTATATTTATAATTAACATTATTTTATTTTAACCTTACATACTAGTAAAGATATTTCTATAAAATATATTTTAAAATCTTCTTGTAGGCAGTTATTTATTGTATTTAAAATCAGATTTTAAAATAAACTTAACAGGCCTCTAGTTGATACTGTCATAAACACTAAAAACATTATATTCCTTAAGTCTACAAATTAAATGTTAATATAAAACAGATTTCTAAATACTTTTTTTGTGTCATGTGATATTCTGGGTGCTTATTTTGTTTAAATTATTTCTTTGTGATGCCTAAAGACAAAGTCTGTGGTATTTTAAGAAATAGAAATTCAAATTGCCGATATTGGCAAGCTAGAATATAAAATAAGATTGTTTGTTTGTTTGTTTTTTTAATTTCGCACAAAGCCACTCGAGGGCTATCTGTGCTAGCCGTCCCTAATTTAGCAGTGTAAGACTAGAGGGAAGGCAGCTAGTCATCACCACCCACCGCCAACTCTTGGGCTACTCTTTTACCAACGAATAGTGGGATTGACCATCACATTATAACGACGCTACGGCTGGGAGGCGAGCATGTTTAGTGCGACGGGGATGCGAACCCGCGACCCTCAGATTACGAGTCGCACGCCTTAACATGCTTGGCCATGCCGGGCCCATATAAAATAAGAATAAGTTGACCTTAATCGGCCCTGAACTGGAGGGTAGACAGAGAGCTGGAAAATCTCTGTCTTTCAGTAAAAAAAACTATCCAGACACAGTATCGAACAATATAATCCACTTTGCAAAATTCAACTCAGTGAACCTCACACTACAATCCTAAATAAAGGTATAAACTGAGCAGTAACTCCTTTCACCAAGGCATTGCCAGGTGGTTAAGGCATTCGACTCGTAATCTGAGGGTCGCGTGTTTGAATCCCCTTCGCACCAAAAGTGCTCACCCTTTTAGCCATAGGGGTGTTATAAATTGATGGTCAATCCCACTATTCATTAGTAAAAGAGTAGCCCAAGAGTTGGCAGTGGGTGGTGGGAGCTAGCTGCCTTCCCTCTAGCCTTACACTGCAAAATTTGGGATGTTTAGTGCAGATAACCCTCCTGTAGCTTTGTGTTAAATTCAAAACAAACCAAATTACAAACTAACAAACAACTCCAATAAATCTTAAGTCGTCTCGAACGTTAAAGTTTAATTTGTTGTTGTTAAGCAGAAAACTATGCATTTTATACTATAATAGCAGTCGTATTTTTGCATATCATGAACATTAACAAAATGAAAAACATCTGTGTCATGAGTAGTTTAATGTGTAAGCTATGAAAAATTGATTCTGTAACAAGATTATAAAAGCTACAAGTGTTCCAAACAATATTAACTGATGAAAATATGGAAAACCTACTTAAGCTGGAAAGTTTACTCGGTCCCGTGCGATTCCGCTTTAGACAGGTTTCACTGTATTATGAGTCCTGCACCCTAATTAGCTGGTTATGCCGAGCCTTTTAAAATGGCGATAACCCTAAATATCCATTAATAAAATTTTCTGTTGAAAATTATTTTCTAAGTGAAAGCTAAGGATTCGCATGAAATTACTCACCATTTGAGTGATAAGTGTGTGTTTGTGTTTTCTTATAGCAAAGCCACATTGAGCTATCTGCTGAGCCCACCGAGGGGTATCGAACCCCTGATTTTAGCGTTGCAATAAGTGATAAGTAACAGGTGGAACAGGAAAAGTAATTAAGATAAATTAAATTCTTAAAGATACGTCCGTTATTCAAAAGTAATTCGCTCTCTAATATATGGCCCCCCCCCCCTTCAGTGGCTCAGCGGTGTGTCTGCGGACTTACAACGCTAAAAACCGGGTTTCGATACCCGTGGTGGACAGAGCACAGATAGCCCATTGTGTAGCTTTGTGCTTAATAAAAAACAAACAAACAAATATATGATATGTTTAGTAGACTTCGCAATATACTTCACTAAATTTCAGAAAACTTGTTGCTAATATAGAAATTCTCACTTGGAAACGTATTGTTAAACAATGTTTAGTAAAAAACATTGTCACTGTATAAAAACCACGTAACAATACTTGCAAAGTTCCATAAGTTATTATAATTTTTAAATGCATTTTGTTAAATGAGACGGGGGGGATAAAAACTCAGATAAGTGATAATAAAGAATAAATTGATACCTCTCAGTCAAAACTTTCCAAACTTTATTTTGTACGATGTTTCGATTGTGTGTCTGTTTTTGAATTTTGCCCAAAGCTACACGAGGGTTACCGGTACTAGCCGTCCCTAATTAAGTAGTGTAAGACTAGAGGGAAGGCAGCTAGTCATCACCATCCACCGCCAACTCTTGGGCTACTCTTTTACCAACGAATATTGAAATTGACCGTAACATTATAGCGCCCCCACGGCTGAAAGAGCGAGCATGTTTGCGCGACGGGAATGCGAACCCGCGACCCTCAGATTACGAATCGCACGCCTTAACACGCTTGGCCATGCCGGGCCCAATATCATTACTATTTCCACAAACATGCATGTATTTATGGTTTAATAAAATTTGTGCGTCACGTTGGTTTATATTTACAGGCGTGAGGTGAGTTTCTTAACTTTAGGCAAAAATATATACGAAACATCAATGTTGATTTTTATAACCGACAATTATCTAGAACTTTAGTGAAGACTTGAAAATATTATTGATATAACAGTAAATTTGTCAATCTATAATAATAGACGTGTTTTTACTCGGTTTTATTAGTAATTAAGTCATAAGGTCTTAGTTGCACTAATGCATTCTAACATGACCATGATATGATGCATACACACAGTCAGGAATATACAACTTCAAACTGTACTGCAGTGAGATTCAAGTGAAAGATTAACAGTCTGATGAATCATTTTCTAGTTTGGTGTCTAAGTGAAGGTTTTGTCTCGTTTATGATGTTTTGGGTAGACAAACAAACGTAAGTGGCAGTTGTCTTTTAAAGCTGTCATTGTTGATTTTTAGCGTGCATATGTGTATTATCCCTATTAAATACCTTGGTCATCTCTACATATAGTCTACTGGCTCTATGATATTAGTCTAATATAGTTGGTTCAATTTCTCAGTTGTAGTTTGAATATCTTTTCTGTCGATTTCGTAACTTACGACTAATTTGATTTGCAGTTGATTAATTATTACCAAAACCTTCTCTTAAGATCCAAACTCAACAGCTACATTAGATAATGTGTAAGTAACGTAAATTAGTGCTTAAGTGTGCATACACATTTCATATCTTCGCATTGCATTTGACTATTCAAGCACTCTTGTCTGCTGGATATTGAAGTAATTACGCTGATTATAGTTGTGTTCATCGGATAAAACCAGAGTTGTTTGAAGTCGGACTTGATGGTACAGGTTATTTACGTCCATGCTTAACTAAGCTGGTACTTGTTCTTTCCATTAATAATTGCTTCATCTTGGCGACAGTTACTGGTGGTATCATTTCGAGTGCCAGAACCAAACATCGACTTTCCAGTTGACGAAAGTCGAGCAGAAATAAGGAAAACTTCCAGTTGATCAAAATCTGTTGATAGTCTTTGTAGTGGAAGACTGATACAGTTAGTTAATGATTTGAAATATTACTTTCATCATATTTAATTTTCTACTGCTATTTGTTACACTTGCTTGGTTCTGGTTCTTACAGCAGTCACGTGCACAGTAGTGGATATGTTAATACTCACTGCTTAACCTAAACTGTTTTTAAACTTAGTTTTGAAGTTAGGCCTTGTTTTTAATTATTTATGCTTACACTAATTTGTATTTACAGAATTTATATTTACAAGTAATGACTTAACCAATATCTAAAGAGAATTAACTTTTTCCAACTTGGGTTTACGTACGTGCACTATTTGTTATATTCGAGTTTCGAAAAATAAAAACATTCGTTGCTACTGTTTTCTCAAACTGAAATGTGGTTTAAAGTAAAAAAAAAACCTCTGAAATAAAGAAACATATAAATTATCAGTTCTTAACAAGCATCAGGTCCCAGAAATCGTACATAAAGCTACTCAATGTGTTAAAACGGTTAGTATACAATCACTCAAACCATCAGACTCCTTTTTAAGTCTGAAACTTTTCTCAGACTGTACCATTTTCTGTTAAGGAAACTTAGTTTTTGAACTGTACATTTCGTGTCGCAGTTGTTTTCCAAAATAAAATAACTTAGTGATATATGTATTTCTACATGCATACGCACGACAGTATAAACTATAATCGTTTATATTAATGTATTAGCTACATAGCCATGAAAACAAAAGTATTAAGAGGGAATGCTCAGTAGCCGCGGCTGTAATCCAATCTTAAATCGGTCAAACGATGGAGTTAGGAGTTAAGTTTGTAGTTAACAATAAAAACACAAACTCGGAGCCATTCAGCGAACTGCTGAAAATAGTTTGTCACGTAATTTTTTCTTAGCGTTAGATTTTGAATGTAACTTAATTGGAAGATTATAATGTTCCGTGTTTCTATGATACACGTGTGTAGAAGGAACCACATAATACTGATTGTTTAACTCGAGAGCAACTCGGAAGTAAAACAAACACGCTTATAACAATGTATAAGCTCAAAGGACAAGTTACGTACTGTGTAGCAACATGCACTTAATGAGACAATATGTAGGTTAGATACAAATACGGTTAACTAGGTAAAATGCGCACAAAGAAGTAAATTTTAAGATACTTTGGCCAAATTATCGTAACGTACAATATGAATTTTAGTACATTGTTTCTTCGGTCCTGGAGGCACAATTGAATTATATTCAATATGTGTTATTGAAATGCGGGAGCAAAGTTTATTTAAACTCTAAATGATTGTACTATTTAAACTGTCTTCAGAAGACAAAACCCAGGCTCTCAGTGGGACACGTTTACTAATTGACAGAAACAGGTTTCGTACTTAATTTTTCTGTTTATTTATCATTGTATTTGCTGGGTAAAGCATTGAAGTGGCTCTAATTGTTTCTTTTGGACACCGAATTACTTAAGCTATTTTTATGATTCCTCATGAACTATATGATAAGTAACTGATGGGAATAAAACTAATTATGTACGCCTGTTTTTTCTTTGTGTATTCTGTCTTGTGTCTGAAATAGATTTGATCTTGCTGGAAAAGACTAATTGGAAAAACAACAACAAAATATTTACTATGGTATGAACTCGCCAGATGAAAGCGTTCATCTAGAAAAAGCCAGTTATTTAACAGATCTTTCTGTTTAAAACGAGATCACGCAAGTCAAATATGCTTGTTATCAACCGACACCTATCATGTTTATAGAACAATAAGGAACAACATTCTACGTATGTTCATCCAGTTTCATCAAAATCGGATATATTTGTATATAGTAAAAATATAACAAATCGCTCTCCATATTAAAAATGATTTGTATGTTCCATGCAATGTAAGAAAAGTGGTCAAAGTATCTTAAGTTGTTTATTATGAAACTCGGGGGAGTACAAATCTCTAAAAGTAAATACAGGCAGCTGTAAGGGCTAGATTAGGTGTTCATGTGTTGTGAACTTATTTCTACAGTAAGCTGTCTTATGATAAATGGTTTTAGGAAATAAGTTTGACATCAAAGCTGGGCGTAAGAACGTTACTGTCTAAACTATGTAAATATTACAGTAGGTGTGAAGTGTTTTTAACCGGGTGCTTCTTTTGAAAGCATAAAGCTCCAAACTCCGCTTGATCTATTTACAAAAGCTGTAATTTAGGGTTAGAAAACAACTGGGCTTATATGGACGTTCAGCAAGTAATTTGTGAGTACTTTTATACAGTTATAAAATTTAAGTTTATTTTGAATAGTATTTTGATTAGCTTGCACAACTTTTGTATTATCTTGGTTTAAGATATAATTTTCTATACGTTCTTTATTTTGTATTTTCAGTTTCTCCAGCAAATACATCTAGGTTTTGTAAATAGTTTTCATGGGAATTTCTCTTAAGTTTTCGAATGTTTCTTTTCCCGGCAATTCTTCGCTGTCTTGTGAATTTTTCTTAGTTTTTGACCTGCGATTAGTGCTTTTGTTTTGCTTTGTTATTTGATTTATATTATTACTTTTAATCAGTTTTAATGCTATCTTTTATCTCTTTCTTTCATCACTAGGTAATAAACACAGTTGGATAAGTCTCGTCTTTATTAGTAGCATATGTTTGATTGTTGACTGACGTCAGAAGAAAATTTAACATTGTATTTATCATTAGCCTCTGAATCAAACCCTCTGAGTGTTGAATCATTCATTTCTCCAGTAGATTAGTGTACAACAAGCATTTATGAATAACATCACTGATGATAACTTCCACTGAGATTTCAGCCCCAATCGTGTGAATGGTTAGTCGCGAGTCACAAATAATAGTTGTAATGGATCGAGATTGATCATTCATTGTCAATTGGAGTTGCCATTTGTTCAACAAGTGTTAACTACTTTATTTCTCCAACCTAAAACCCACACATTTGTTAAACTGTTGCCTTTTTCCTTTCGTAGAATATCCTAACACAAATTGAAGTGTGAACTGTCCATACCTTAAAAGCCAGTTTATATAAGGCTTCCTTTTAGACAGATTGTGTGGCAATTTTATTTCACAAGAGATAAACAATTATGCCTTCTAGAAACAGTGGCTTGTGGTCCACCTTAGGAATATTTACAAGCTATTTTAGCTTCACCGTTTTACTTTACTTGAAGTTATGGAATCTTGCAACTTATTCGATAGGTCTGAGGATAAAAATAATTTTAAAGACAAATTACTTACCAAATGTTATCTTAAGATGCTTGACAGTATTGAATGAAATTAATTTGACTTGTGATCACGACGTATTTATGAAAGTTCGATTATTATTCAGGTATTAACCTGCTGTGTGTTGCTTATGACTTTTAGTACCTGAGCACTTCAAGGACCATTTTGAGAACCTTCACCAATTTGCAATAGACCATCTACAACGTATTTTTATCCTTCTGTTACAACTTTGGTTCTTTCATCTCATCTTTTAGCTATTTTTCGTTCATTTTTAAGTCGTAATATTTGTTTCTGTTTTTCAGGATACGTGTATTGATTCATCACAACATCACTGGAAGCTGCACATAGTTGCACATTACTGATTATCCATGGTAGTAAACTTATTACACAGATCAATAATTAAATTTGTAGGTAGAAAACGCTTCAAGTCACGGCATCACACTTTCGTGATCATCCTTGTTTTATGAATGAATTTATTCTAGTGTTTCAGTATGTGGTGGTGTAGGGTAATATACACAACAAAAGGTAACCCATGTAATGGTTTCTGCTATGCTGTTGCTAGAATCTAAAGAATACTTTCTGCTATGAATAATTAAAATGGTCACAGTCAGTATTAGCGTTATACGAGTACCAGTAATTAGAGGATGTTCCATCTACTGCAACTGTGAAATGCGACCCCATTTTTTTCTTTGTGCTATGCAGAAGTTGGATAAAGTTTCAAAGTCCTGAAATGGCTAGGATGGTCAAAACTAGTATGATGGGTAGAACATGCCAGGATCTAGCTGAAATTCTATGGAAGACTCCTTCCTCTGCGATAGAACAAGCGTAAATTTTGTCAATTTAAATGAAACAAGCCCTGAAAAGTTGTTTATCGTCGTAGCTACTGAAGTGATCCAAATACTTATCGACTTTTCCCATTCCAGTATTTGTTGGATTGTTATCTTTTCATGCAAATCATGTGCAAGCAGGCTCTGGCCAACGTATAACAGTGGGTAAAGACAATTCTGTAGGCTACTTTTAGCATAACAAACATTTGTGCACGCTGGAACTATAGCATGACAGGATTCACACCGAGATTTGTGCTTTCATCAAGTCACGGTAACGTACTCTAAGTAAAAGGTGGTTACCTAGACTAGTTACAAGATTTGGGTGACTAATCTGAATCATCATTTTAATTTACTACAACTAGTCGTTTCAAAATAGGTATTCATTTCACCCCTGGACCTTAATATGTTCCATGTTTTTGACATTTGTATTTAAAACGCATTGATCCATTACATACCAACTTTTTTTTCTGCCAAACTTGTCTGGACGTAGTGGTTTTATCATTGGTCGTTAAAAAACCTTCCATCTGAGAAGGTTATTATGAAAATGAGAAGTGGTCATGTTAGTAAGACATATCGTGAGTTTTGGAAGGTTTACTTGACTGTTGTGAAAAACAACTTATCCTGCAGTATGAAACTTGGTCTTGCTGTCATTAGAGAATTTTATGCACTGCTACAAATATTTATTACACAATTACTAGAAATTGTATTAGGTCAAATGTTTCTGTAACGACATTTTCTTTGACACCATAGATTGTCCTTCCCAACTTAGTGACAGTGTTTCATGTTTGTCCTTTCAAGATGTTTTTTCTTTCCAGTAATATTAACATATGTCTTACACTGCAACTTGTACTGGCGCCCTCTCATCTTTGTGCTTGGGATTTAGTCTTGTCTTTTCCAAACTCCATTATCAAAGTCAGTGTTCTAAGAATTTCTCTTGTACTACGAGCACTAGACAATTTCTTTGAAAATTCCCTTAGGTAATACTGTATCTTTATTGGCTGCTGGTTTTCTCAATTTTTGGAAAATGAATGAAGAACACTTTTGAAATAACGGAAAATCTTATTGGTAATATTTCAGTAAAACTACAGTTACGACAGAAAGTGTTCGTACACCTGCGTCCCGAGTGGTTTTTTGCTTATAACTTAAGAAGTTTCACGATTAGGCTAAGAGAAGTATAAATATATTATACTAACACACGTTTACATAAATTGTTATGTAAATTAAACGACAACTAAACTGTTTATAAACAAATAACCAAAAACAGGAGGAGCAGAAAGTGTTCGTACAGTTCAGAACGTGTGAAAAAATTGATATTCCTGTAAAAAGTTTGTTTAGTTTGGCGAATAAATTACATTATACCATTCAAGAACTAGACACTGGGTTCATAATTATTGGAATTTAGCCAGCAAAAAATGTACTTCCGGCAATTTAGCGCCGTCTCCGTCATTATCTGCTTGGTCATCATGACGAACAGGAAACATGTATCCAGTGATTTAAAGAAACGAATTATTGTAAAATACAAGTCTCGTGTGTGTCTTTCCGGTATTGCTACACAACTTAATGTGTCGAAATCTACTGTTCAAAGCATAATTGCAAAGTTTAAGCTTACAGGATCAACTGCTAACCTCCCTCGTTCCGGACGCCCCACCAAAATTCGAGAGAGAACCAAGAGGAAGGTTTTCAGAAAAGTTAGTAGGAACCCTCGTTTAACACGTAATGACAAACAGAATCTGGTAAGGGAAACTGGAGTTAAAGTAAGCACCTCTACAGTTACGAACATGTTACGCTCTTCTGGGTTCAAAGCATGTCGTTCTCGTAGAGCTCCATATTTAAAGCCTGTTTATTTTGAAGCATGACTGAGGTATGCAAGAAAGCATGTAGATAAACCTTTTACCTATTGGAAGAGTATTTGTTGGTCACACGAAACTAAACTCGAGCTTTTCGGACACAATGATGTTTGCTATATTTTCCTTAAGAAGGGGGAACGAAATCTTCCAAAGAACATCGTCCCTACAGCTAAACACGGAGGTGGCTTGATCATGCTATGGGATTCCTTTAGCTCTTCTGGTGTAGGCAGCCCTTCACCGCGTCAACGGAATCATGGAAAAAGAAGAGTACGTTGATATATTAGGCACTTGTATCAACAATGATGCTCGGAACTTGCAGCTTGGGCGTCGTTGGATCTTCCAGCACGACAATATGTGCAATCCTGATTGCAGAGGAACCATGTAAGCGTTCTGGAGTAGCAATCGCAGTCACCCGATCTCAACCCAATTGAAAACGTTTGTCGTGAGTTGAAGACCAGGGTTCATCAGCGTCATCCGAAAAACTTGCAAGAGTTGGAGGCCTTCTGTAAAGAAAAATGGAAGAAAATACCAGTCGAGTACTGCCAAACGACCATTGGGGGCTACGAGGAGAGATTGCGCCAAGTAAATTACCTAAAAGGCTAAACAAATGACCATTAACGTAGACGCACAAACACTTTCTGCCCCTCCTATGTTTGGTTATTTGTTTATAAACAGTTGATTAGTTGTTCAATTTACATAAAACTTTACGTAGGTGTGTGATAGTATAATATACTCTACTTTCATTATCCTAATCATGATACTTTTTAAGAATGCATGCAGAAGTGTGCTATGATATATGATTATTGTTTGTTTTGAATTTCGCACAAAGCTACTCGAGGGCTATCTGTGCTAGCCGTCCCTATTTTAGCAGTGTAAGACTAGAGGGAAGGCAGCTAGTCATCACCACCCACCGCCAACTCTTGGGCTACTCTTTTACCAACGAATGGTGGGATTGACCGAAACATTATAACGCCCCTACGGCTGAAAGAGCGAGCATGTTTGGCGCGACGGGGATGCGAACCCGCAACCCTCAGATTACGAGTCGCACGCCTTAACATGCTTGGCCATGCCGGGCCTCGTAATTTCGTCACTCATCTTTTTGATACCTGAATGACCTACGGGAGAGTTTATGGCTATCTTTAAATATTTCAAAACAACATACTTTTGGAACAATGATTTTATAAACTACAGCCCAGTCCTCTAAAGCTCGTACATTTGGTGCTTTCCACTTTTTTCATGAGCACGCCATTTTTAATACTATCCATTTACAACTTTCTCCTTTTCATTCTTTGGGAATGAATATTTAAATAGCGACGAAATTTGCTGATCCTTTTTTTTATCAGTTTTACTGCTTACAAACAAAACAAATTAATCATATTTTTCATATCCAATATTGTCACTCAACAAAGAACTCCATTCAGATGGATTCCTGGTGAGGGAATCTCCCAGAAAAGGTTCTGTCCTTTCAGTTTACCTTCTGCGATCTAAACATCTGCTCACGTGTTTACCGTGCCTGGTGACTCGTGAAGGACAGGAAAGGTTTCTAGTGGTTGAAGGGTCCAACCCTAACATGCCACATTGGCCTTGAATTCCTGCAGAAGGGCATCTTGATGGCTCCCCCAGGATCAATTTACTGGTCTTCTTAGGCTAGGATTAACTAAGTACCAGTGTTGAACGTTTTCAACAGGAGTTATAAACATTGTCTGCTGGTGATTGCATAGTTTAGTGAGCACTATACCCAATGTTCTTGTTTTGCATTGCAGTACGTACTCTCGGAGAACTCTATGGTAGGTAGGGACAGTAGCCAGTGAAATTTTAGTGTATAAAAGGCACCCCCATTTTTAAGAGAGAAAAATAAATAAAACTGAGAAAAAAAGATAAACGGCCATGAATAGATGACTGTTCAACAATCATATCACAGCAGGTTTCTGTACCTAGACTTCTCATGTTATGCTCATTATCTGAGAAATCCTTAGAGCAGAAATCTCCCTTTTATTATTCAAAAGGAATTAGAGCTGCTTGCTGGCTCTGGCTCCTTCAAGTCAATAAGAAAGCTATGCTCTGGAGGTACTTTACAAACATTATCAAAACACTAAGCTCCTCTTGAATTCGAAGAGCATTGGGGATATACCCATTGAGGTTATTCCACATGCTATCTTGAATATCTCAAGTTATTGTTCAGAGAAACATCAATTCCCGACTGAGAGATCCTCGTTAGTTTTCCACTGAAGGTATTTCTGTGGTGCACTAAATCTCAACTTGTAAACACAATTATGTTGCCTACTAATGTTCTGATTTTGATATTTGACATTACCATATCCACTTGCTGCAGTCAAGGGAAACTATCTGAACTGTAAGGTATGTTCATGTGTTCCCAACCCTCTCGGGTGTTTCCAGTGCCAGCTGTTCAGTCACTCGAATAGATGCCGTATTTTTTTTAACACGTGCTCGGTGTGGTGACAAAGACCACGATGCTTATGAGTACGCCCTGAAACCACACTGTGCTAACTATAATTGTTCACATCCCTCGTGCTTTAGTTCTTGCCGTAAGTAGGTTGTGGAGAATGAGGTGTAACGTTTGAAGACAATGAACACCTATATTCTTCCCAGAGGATCGGAAGTTGTTGTCCCCCACCCTATCACGGACATATGCTGATGAACTCTTCTACTGCTACAGGGTAAGTGCTGACAGATCTCTCCATGCCTCCAACAGACTTGTTTGCAAAGCATCTGAAGAGTCTTTAGCACTCCATGGTTAACAGTTGACGAGTCTGTCCACTGCCATCTGTCTCTTCCACTCCTTCCAGGGAATTCCTTTGGTCCTGGGTTCAAGCATTTCCTTGAATCCATCTTCCACCCTTAGTAGGTGGAATATTTGTACAGACCTCCTTCCAACAAAAAAAAACGTGGTCCAAAATAGAAGGGCTCTGCCCATTTCTCCTTCACATACATAAAAATGACCACTTTGATACAGAGGAACTGTCAAGGTTTTATTTAATATGGATAACATTAAGGATTCTTATCACACTGTGCCTCTTTTTACTGTAAATGTTTCTGAAACCTTTCAGTGCCATCATCCTTTGGCAATTTTATCTGTATAGATATGTTAGGTTGTGATGGGTGAGTGCACAGAGGGGTGGCACTGCTGGTCGATCTGCATCTACCCATCCTGTCTTTGCCATTTGCTACACCCTTGAAGTCTGTTGATATTGATGAGAGGGGTCATTTCATAGAGCATAACTCCTGGATCACAACCTTGTTTCTCTCCAGTACTAGTTATTATACAGATTTTCTTTCACCTAGTCAATCATTTAGTGCTATTGATCTATATGCTCCTTTTACTTTTTATTTATTTTGAGACTTGACCATGGTGGATGCACTCAATCTGCATGTATCTGGAAGTTGGACCAAGCCAACTGATCCTTTTCTACTGCTGTATTACAAATTGATCATGCTGTCAAATGTGAGCCATTGATATGTGATAGCATGGCAGCACTGACTGATTTGTATTGTACAGACAGCTATTCAGTGTATTCCTAAAACCTTTAAGTTTCCACACTATTTTTGTCAATAGTGAAATCCTGCCTGGAATGCCTTTCGTAGGTATACCACAATTTTAAACTGCATAACTTTCCAACGGGCACATACATGGCAGATAAATCAAAACCAGAAGGAATCTTTGTAACTGGTAGTAAAAGGGATGCTACTTGTGTACTTAACCAAAGTCGTGGGACAAGATTTGGAAGGTCAGTGGGCAGTATACTTCTTCCTCTTTTTGAAATTGTTCTCCAATGGCCAGTAAGTTCCTGATTTCCAGAGCTTTGCCAATACTCTTGGTAAAAACCTTTTCCTGCATCTATCACTTATGCTACATTCCCCACCTTAACCATCAAGAATTCAGGCTGATCGTCTCCATTGCTGCTTTTTATACTTTTGGAACTCAAACTTTCTCTTCATCAATCTGGTGGTGCATCAGTCAGACCTGATATTAATCACTTCGAAATGCTGCACCATTTTTCTCCTGCATCTCTTGCAATTCTTCTGGTTGTTTTTTTTCTGACAGGAGAATGCTTTTCCTGATGCTTGGTTCTGGGCTATTATCCTACATTTTCCTAAGCTTCAGAAGGACCCCAAGATTCCTTCAAACTACCATCCAATTGCTTTGACAAGCTGCCTCTAAGATTTTGAAGAGGATATTTAAAGCTCGTTTTGTTTGGTTCTTTGAATCAAACAACCTTCTCTCCCACACCCAGTGTAAACTTCGACAGCAGTGCTCCACCATGTACTACCATATGATTTGACTTGAAATATACAATCAGGAAAGCCTTTCTCAAGTGGCATCTTATTTGTTTCTTTTTACCTTAAGTTTTATGATACTGTGTGGAAGTATAGCATTTTGTGAGACCTCCACTTATGGGTTGCATGGGCATTTGCCCTTTTTTATTTTTTTAATTAACTGGTGACTCCCAGTTCTGTGGGTTTGACACTTTCCTGTTCTTTCTGACAGGAACTTACAGTTTTTCAGTGTCACAATTTTCATTTATTTAAAAAAATGAATACTATTACTGAAACAGTAGCTAACAGACAATATCTGACTTCACATCTTGTGTCATTCATTGAGCATGAGGTTAATTGACTAGCAGTTACAGACGGGCCTCAATCATCTACTGACGTGGACCGAAACTGTTTACATGCATTTTTGCTACCAATGGGGTATTCACCCAAATTCTGAGCTCTGTCAAGTGCGTTCTGTGATCTCCGAAGAATAGTTCTTTGATCTTATCTTTGACTTAAGCTGACTTAAACTCCAAACATGAAGCAGCTACGTGTCAACTGTACAAGGTCTCAGCATATAGCCCAGTGTGACTTTGCTATAAGGACACACCTGTGCACACATGCAGCACATGCACAGTGAAAAAAGTTATTGTCTGATCTCTAAAGTGAGTTTTTCAGATATTGTAATATTGGAGATAATGAGAATAATGTATCTTGTCCTTTGAGTAAAGGAAAGTTAAAGAAAAACACCATAAATTTAAGCTGAGAATGACTGGTATTAAAGGACACTCTTAAAAGATTAAGAAACATAGTAAATGGGAAATTAGGACATCAAACATGATGTATAAGAGAATGTTTGCAGAAAATATAAAAATTAACAGCAAGAATTTCTTCAAACACATTAAAGGTAAAGATAATATGAGAATGGGAGTTATAGGACCCTTGAGAGTTTATAGAGGAAATCTAGTATCTGATTATGAGATGAATGCTTTATTAAATTTCATTTTTTTCCTTTGGTTTCTATTAATGAACATTTAAGCAGCCATCCACATCTTGAACAGTTAATAAATGGAAATAAGATTAAACAAGATGGCTGCATTAATGATTAATTCTGAGCTAGTTTGGAAAAAATTAAGGAAGTTTTTAAAAATGATAATGCTCCTGGGGCAGATATTTTTCTAAGGGTTTGAAGGAGAAAAAAAGATTGGATAGAAGAGCTACTTGCTACTAATTTATTTCGTACTGTAACTTCTGGAGAGGTGATAAAGATTGTCCCAGTAATTACAAACCCATTAGCCATACATCAGTTTTGGGAAGTTTATTAAAAGATGATATGCAAAGTAACTTGAAGCTTAGAATTTTATTCAATAGCCAGTATGGTTTCACAAAGAAATTGTTACCTTGCAAATCTCTTGACATTCTTTAAAAATGATACTGCTTATGTAGATGAGAGTAAGGATTTAAATTTGATGTATCTGGATTTTAAGCAGGTAGTTGAAGATGCTATATAAATGCTTAAACAACAAAAACTATAGGTATTGAGGATAAGATAGCAAATTCAACAAAAACAGTGGCTGGATGGAAGAAAACAGGGTTGTAACAAATGGAGTTCAGTGATAACTGTTGCAAGTTGGGTACTTTAGAGGTCAGTCTTAGGACCTTTACTATTTTTAATCTACATCAATTACATAGATGAAGGAAAAGTCAAATTACTTTAAATTTGCAGATTATATTGAAGTCTTGGGTGTGGCCAACTGTGAAGAGGATACTGCTGATTTACAAAAGGATTGTTTTATTTCATGACTTTGGCAAATAAATGTAAGATAACAAATATTGGTTATCATAATTTTACTTGAGTATGATTTGGATGGGAAAAATCTTAAGTATTATAAAGGAAAGGAATCTTAGTATAAATGTTTAGTCTCTAAAGCTATCCAAACAGTGTGATACTGTTAGTGCTAGGGCAAACAGGATTTTGCATTTGATCTGTGAAGTACTGAATACAAGTCCTAAAGAGGATATTTCATTGTACAGGTTACTGGTTAGACCAAATTTAGAATACGTTCAGTCTTGGTATCCTTACCTTGGAAAATACTTTGAATACTTGGAAAGGTTTCAAAGAAGGCTTACTAGATTAGTGCCTGGAATATGAGTGTCAGACAAGGAAAGGGTGGAAATTATTTAAAATTGTTGTATTTTGAAAATGTGGTGGGAATCTGATTAGATATTTTAAGATTTGTAAAGTTAATTAACAGTGTTGACGTATCATTTTTTTTTCATATTTAACAATGAGAACAGTGGGAGTCATCTTAATATAAGAGTTTCACTCTTAGAATAGGTTACCTTCAGATATTGTAGCGGCAGTAAATTTGAAAGAATTCAAGAATGTCTAAAAATTATGAGTAGGGTTGGCTTTAAGATTTGTTTATAGTTATTTAATTTAGTTTAGGATAGAAAAGCAAAGATGGACTGGTATGTCTTGGATTCTGTAATGTTATTTAATTCTTGTTTTTAATGTTTTTTGATGAAAGTCACCTAACAAGTTAGACAAATTTAAAATTTCACTATCAGGAAAATTTAGGATTTTTTGTTTTAAATGTTAGTTAATACTGTTGTCTTAAAACTGTTCTTCTGTATTTTATGATATGCTTAGGTAAAACACTTCAATATTAGGTAGATTTACCATATATCAGAAAATACAATATAAATCCTAAAACAATACATAATGTAATTAAAACTAAGTGTGAGAAAATGAACAGTAGATTATATGTACACAATCTATTAATCAAACTGATTTAGCTACAGTCTTTGAGATGTATTTCTATTAGCCAATCACTCAGGATCTGATACATGAATGTTTTAATTGTAGAACATTTTACTCAACAGAAGTGACTAGCACTATTCACATTTGTCCTTGTTCAGACAGACGAAAGCCCATCTTAAGATATTTGGCCTACTATTTGAATACATTGGATGCCACAATTCTTACACATGGTTTAGCTTTATATGGTCATGATTTCTACATTCAGAATAGGTGTTATGTCCTTAGAATGATAAAAGATTAAAGGCAGCTAGAATGAAAACTTGATGAAATTTCTTAATCACTTGTAGCACAAAAAACAAACCACCTGTTTGAAATAGGTGGAAAATTATAAGTTTTACGTGAATTAATATAAATTTTATATAATATAAAATATATAATATAAGTTTTTCAATTTAAAATTTAATTTTATGTGAAATGATATTTTTTAGGAAATGAAAGTGAGGAATAGATAATATAAAATTAATAGTTATTTCATTGTATATTTTATATGGTTCCAAAATTTCTAAATCTAACCTGATTTTGTAGTACTTTGTTTTGAAAATTAGGAAAATTACACTGATAATTATAATAGCAATAAACTTGTTTCCAAACACTATAGTACTTAATACTAGTAAGACATGTTGTGTTAGTATAACACATTTGACAGACCACCATTTGCAAGCAGTTTAATTGTAAATTTTTGTGCAGAAATTAGCATACTAGATAATCCATCTTCAGTCAGGCTACCGTTAACTAAAAATTGTGAAATTTAAAAGGAGTGAAGTAGGAATGAAGTTAGCCCAATATTTATCATCAGAAATATGATGGGTAATTTTGATTGAGACAAAATTTGACTGTTTGTAATAAGTCTTTCCTGGCTCATTGTCCTAAATATGTAAATGATATTAAAGTAAAAATATAATTTCCTACACAACAATAAATGATCACCATTACACCAAAGAGGCCTTGATTGTTTTTTAAAATAATAACTTTGGCAACTATATTTAGTGTTATAAATCCAATTCCACAACTCTTGCAGTAGGCAAATACTTCTGTCTTATGCTACTTTTAACTAATAGGAAATTTTTTTAAATTTTCAGTTTCAGTGAAGAAATTTGCTCAAGTAACACTAACTTCCCTTTTTCGAATTATGCAAAAATTAGTTTAAGTACCAATTAACTAACTTGTATGGAAGATAGCTTTCAAGATGTTGCATGTTATCTTCTCATTGAATCACATATGGGCTAGGCAGCTGAGCTGTAGAGTTCAACTTTCAATGGACAAGGATCTTGAAAGTGAGGCATGTTTCATGTGCAAGTTTGGTTATTTCATTGTATTTTATTTGGGTAAATAAAATCAGGTATGCTTTTAAGGTTCTAAAAGAACAGGAAAGGACATTGGAGTATTCAAGAATTAATATTGCAGTTTTGGTGATGTGTGACAGTAAGACCTTTTAATTTGATCACTTACATTGAGTGACTTGACTAGTTTTAGTATTTCAACTTCCACTTAGGGAAGTGAATTGTTTGTTTAAGCTCTAGGGAGGGAAGATTTTACTTTATGCAATATTTTGTTCAGGTTCTAATGTAGTTAGACTAATTTGAAATGCAGTTAAATTTTAATCTTAGTTTTTTCTAAATATAATTTTTGTATGTTAATTTTCATTAGCGTTTGATTTTCACCTCGGGTTTAGGGTTTAATTTATCTTAAAGTGGGGGTACACCCAATACAAACTTTTGAATAGTCTTTACTTTTATAAGTTTTACATGCTACATTACAAACTTGTGCTTTTGTTTGATATTTCTTTGACATGATTGTGAATCAATTTCAGGTGTTTTTTTTCCAGATCTTGGTTCTAGATTAAAGTCTGTAATTTAGAATTCTCTGGATCTTCAGTTAGCATGCCTGACTGCCCTATGGGAAAAACCATGAATTTTTCAGTGTAGTGAATGAATTATTATAGCACATTACTAGATAATTACAAAATACAAAATGCTTGTATAATTAGTAATAAACTTCTACTCTGCTGATTTAAACTTGATTAAAGCTATTCATTAATAAGCTGTCGCTTTTACAGGCTTCCTCTTTGTTATTTACTTTTGTAAGGATTTTAAATTGTTCTTATTTGTTTACTAGCTCATTTGCTGCATGGTTCTTAATAATAGGAAATAATGTAAATCTTTAAATTTGTACTTTTTTTATGTGGATCCAATATAGCTTAAATAATATTTAGGATATTTATATTCAAATACTATTTGAAGTTTTTAAATGTAGATATTCTACTATTAAACTTGAAACAATGTCATCTACATGAAGTCTCAGACACTTCTCAATTCAACTTGTGGATAATAAACAGAACTTAAATGACTGATTTTTTTATTAACCACTTTTATCTTTGCATAAATGCTATTTATCTAATTATAGGTAATGACTAGAGTTGCATTTATATTTTCTAAATCTAATTTTATTTATTGTTACTACACTGTACAGTACCTTTTACAGTTGTAGATTTAATTAAATTAAGGATTTAGTTTAAATTATAAAGACAGTGTTTTAATAATACAAGTTGTATTTTTACTTTCCAACAACCATAATTTTGTTTGTAAAGTTTAGTTCTTGCTTTAATTACATGTCTGGCTAATAACTTGTTTAGAAACTTGCTACTATATTTGGCGGTTTTAGTATTCTAATAAAGTAGGTAATTTATTAGAAATACATTTTTTGTAATTCTTTTTCTTTCTCTGGTATAATTTTACTGTTTATCTAATATTGTAAATACATTGAAGAATGACCTTTTTCTTTTCAAAATATACTGCTGAATAACGAAATTTGATTTAGCTTGTAATGCTAACAGTTGCTCTTATGCTTTGATTTTGTTTATCATAGACTCTATTCTACATTTTAGAATCATATAGTATGAAATGTTCTTTCAGTGATTTTATTTTGTAGTCTTTGTTGGTTGTATGTGAACACTAGCAACAAGGAACATTATAAACATTTGGGAGCATTACTGAAACGTATGTACTCTGTGCTTACTTGTTATGAACTGGATACCATGTTGATAAGTTATCTATTGCAGTGTGGTCATATCATTAATGTATTTCATGTTCATGGCCAGTATTTTGGGTTAAAGTTAAATCAGAGATGTATATTGTTCAAATTTATGAACAAGAAGTATGCCAAAGTGCATGTTTTGGCTCTTTATACCTGTAGGGTGCACTTCAGTAAAAACAATTTTATTTGCTTTATTTTGTGTATTGTTTTCTTGACTTGTGTGTAATGTTGATTAAACTTTAAATGATTTGTTGAAAGTTTAGCATAAAAATTATGCCAAAACACATCTGTTTCCATTTTTTTCCCTTCTTTACCCATATAAGCATTGAACACTTTTGCTCCTATATTTCATACCCTGTTCAAATGTTCTTGGCAAATTCTAACTTGAGAAATTCTCCAACCACAATGTGTTTTCTGTGTAGATACTGTATATAAGCACTTTAAGGTAATTTAATCACATTTTCTTGATAAAGCATTAGGCATGAAGTTCTATAAACATGAGTAATGCTCATTCACAGTTTGGGTTGTGACTTTGAATATGGTTGGTGTTTCTATAGTTGAATATTTGTTTTATATTTATTACTTCATTTTTTGTTTGTTTTAAGTTATTTTTTTGGTTCAAGTTAATGTTTCTGTTATAAAAGCCATCCAGACCTTATCCACTTCTACTCTCTCCTGTTTAACAGCCAGGAGAGGAATCACTCTTGGTCAGAGTTGTCTGTGATAGTGTCTGTATCTTTCAATGGATCATATCTTATATGAGGTCTAAGAGTGTCTTTGGGAATTTGAGGTGGCTTTTGCAAATTAGCTGGAACTGGCTGTAAAGAATTTTCTTTTCCTGGCTCCCCCTTTTGCTAGGATGGCCTCAACAGAAGATAATTTTGATCAGCCTACTCCAGCCTCTTGTTGTCAGTTTGTGCAAGTTTTTGGAAGGGTCATCTTGATTGCATTTAGTTCTATTCCTAGTGTATTCTGTATATTTGTTTGAGCTTTTGCTCTTCACTGGTATTCTTTGGTCTTGTGCATGCATTATTATATAGACAAATGGCTCTTTCTTGTACCATTCTATTAACTAACAAAACTGATATCTTTTAAGAACCCCAAAAGCAGACTTCCTTGTCAGATTGGAGAAATCCATTTTGTCACCAACAACATCTCATCTGGCTGTTTTTCAATACCCACTTCAATTGTGCTCTACCAGTCCCCCATCAGGTTTCAAGCCATGGAATGAGCTGTTAGGCTTTTACTTAAGTTTGTTTCTACTTTTTGTCTTTGACTGTTTCATTTCTGATACTTTGTCATGTCTTAGAGCCCTCAGATATTATGTGGCTTTTACTAACTCATTTTGAGGTATGGGAAATTGATTGTTCATTTACTGGAATTCTTCTAATTCAAGTTACTTCTCCCATTACTCTAATGAGGTGGTTTTGCAAATTAATTTACTTGGCCTGTGATGGATTATTGTGTGTAGCATTTCACCAGATTTGTCAAATCTGTCATTAACCTCTCAGTTGAATTGCCCTTTTGGAAGACAGAAGACTGCATTCTACATACCAGCTCACATTATCTCATTGCTTGCATGATCTGTTAGTTTCCTCTTCTGAGGGTTTTTTACTACCACCATTACTATTTTCACCATATTTGTTAGACTTTAACCAGAATTAAGTACTTTCCTCAATCATACTTTTATTTCCAGGGTCTTTTTCTTCTCTGCTGGATCCTACTGTGACACACCAGAAACCACTTCTATCATAATTACGACAGATTACAACAGGCTTTATTGAAATTGAGTGTTTCGTATGTCCAACTAGGTACTTACCAGATGGTGTTACCATATTATCAGACAGCCATTCATGGACTATTGTGAGTGAGACTAAAGGGAATACTGTCCATTACTGCAGATCTTCAAGATAGATAAATTCAGGTTGGTTTGCTTTTAAAAACGTGGAACTTGGATTCATGTATTTCACAGTATTCAATGAGTTGCTCCCCTCCAGACACTACTAATAGAACTTGTAAATTCTTAACACCACCAATTTCAAGTTTCTGGTGTGATGGATAGAGGCCTTTTTTTTCCAATGTGTTAAGGTGTGTTCCTTCACTCTTGGAGAAGAGAGCAAAGTTTGGGGCACAACTAGTTTGATTCCTGTATGTTTTTCAGATGTCTGGAAGAATGGCACTTGTCATATTTCAGGTTTGATGCAATGCTATATAGTTGGTGTGCTTGGCACTTTTGTTTGATCAATGTTGGTTTTATACATTGTTTATGGAATGAGGTCCACTATTTCCTCATTATGAAAGTAAAGAGTTCCCATCCTAGACCCTTGGTTGAGCGCAAGTTCCATGTTCTCACTGTGGAATATTATTTCTCCATCTATACACATGCTTTCTATGTGGATCATGCCTGCACTGGCCCCTCCATTTTTATAATGTGGGATTCCAGCTATATTGTTAGCAGAGGCATACATGTTTTGGAAATTAACATTTTCCTGAACTAAAAATGTATTTCCAATAATATTTAGTTTCACTGACACCACCCTACCTCCCCACTAAAAGTTGGTTTATGTCTTGAAAAGTAATTAAATTATCTTAATGACATTCCCATATACAGTGTCTAAATACAGTGCATTAAAGTGGTAGAGAAAGCATGTCCAATGCTAAGATCGGGAAAGAGTGGAAATTCTGTAATTTAGAAGTAGCTATATTGTCAGTGGAGGAAAGTATTATCAGAAATAAACTTTCAATTAACCCTTTTGGCGAGGTTGGTGACCACAGTCGACTTGAAGGCTCAGCGTGGCAGGCGACCTTCCTTTATTCCTGTTATTCTTATGTATTGAATTTAATATATGTAGTATTGGGTACAATCTCTGAATATTTCAGGGGCTTTTGTTGAGTTGTTGCCGAGATATCATGCTTTTAGTACTGATACCATAATTAGATGAAATATCAAGCATATATATTCAGCGTCATGCCAAACATTAAAAGTTGTTATTCAGCACTGAAAGGGTTAAGGAAAATATTAACTTGACAGATTTCTAACTTTATAAATACCAACATACACCTAGCTTAGAATATACTTTAATGTTAAAACTACTAATATAAAAGTTTATATTTTTTTCCTAGCCCATGATTTCACAGATCATAAGGTTTTTTTAACTGAAACCTTTGTTGTTGTATAGTCCCTCCTAACATCACAGCGTACCAAAATGAGGTACAAGCAGTTGAAAACGAAGAAATTGAACTATATTGCAAGACTGAAATTAGTTATCCAGAACCTGTCTACTGCTGGTTTGATGAGGTAAAATATTTCTCAATAAATTAAGATTTGTTTTCAAAGGCTAAAGTAGGAAAAATGAGCCTGTATGGAAAGTGGACACGTGTATATTGATCCAACGTTAAAAGATCTGTTTTAAAGCTAAACCAAAAAGAGTAAAACAAATTGTTTGTTTGATTAAGAGAACTTTCTATTTTATTATTACAAAGATGTAATAAAATTTCTTTTCTCTGTAATGCTGCTGTCTGTGTAATAAATAAGATGAAGCCACTCAACAGCTTCTGTATGTATCGTACTAGGCTTGCCTTATGAATTTCACCAATTCTTTCATTTCATTTTAAACAAACCAGCATTAGCTAATAACTGGAAGTTTAAGCCTTATTTACTGATGAATATTATCTTTTCTACAAAATTTAGTTAACTGAAATTAATGTGAAATACACAATTTTACTTTAATGGACTGTTCAGAGAGAGAGGGAGTTTTTGTTGGCTATAACACTAACATTTGGCTTCTAAACAAAATATCAATGTATGGTAACTTTAAGTAGTATATAAGTATAGTAACATCATTAAAGGTAGTGTAATTTTAAACAGAACACTGCATAAAGATGAAAAAGCATTTATACCATACAAATTCTGTAAGAATGTTTTTGTGATGGTGAAAGTGGAAAAAATGTTGATTAGGGTTTTTAGATATTGCATATGGAAATGCAAAGCTACTTATTTTCACATAAGAGATTCTGGCTGCCAAACTGACTCAAAATCAACCTTAATTTTACACAAAACAGAGTACTTCCTTAAATTGTCAATAATTTCTTAACAAAAAGCTTGCCCAACTTTAACACCTCTTAAGGCCTCTCGTAATCTAAACAATTTTTTGACCTCCTTTGTCCTTGAAGGGATTCATAGTTCAGGAGTAATATATGCGTTGTTGACTAGTTTTTTTCGCTATAAAACAAAGTGAGATTTTGGTATTCTTAATACAGCTGGTATGGGTATTAAAACTTTAATTAAAATAAGTTATTGAACAACTTTTCAACATTCTTAAGTCATCTTCACGTTTCAATACCCATACCAGCCATCTTGAGACTATATTTTTATTTCAAATGAGTTTCTTGTGATTGCAAAGTGAGGCTAAAGAGGACTTGTAAATGTGTTTCAAACAAATTTTTCAAACATCATTTCTGACAGTTTGTTCCATGTAGTATGATCTTTAACTGCTACACACATTATTGCTCTTCTGTTGCTTACAATTCTCATTTTGATTAAAATCTACTCATTTGATTAAGAATTCTAATTGTTTAGCTGATCCATTCAATAGCTCAAATGATAACTTAGTTTACTTAAAAATAGCACAAGGAATTTAATCCTCAAAATATCTGCTGTTTGCATACTGTTTACTATTTATGTTAAGGCATTGTATTTATTGAATATTGTATGTTATTGCTTATTACAATCTTGTATGATGCAAAGAGCTGTCACAAAAAAAAACTTATTTTCTTTGCAAAAGACATGAGAAATTCAGCAGTAATTAACAGAATTAATAGCAATATAAGTGGTATTTTTAGGTTTTTTTAAATTATAAGGATCCTGTGAATATAGTTGTAGGCTCACATTGGAGTATAACATAATTACTGACATTTAGAATTCAACTTGGTAATAAATATATCGAATTACTTTTTACATTAGTAATTATCTAAGTAGTAAGGAACCTGAAAGAAGTTTAATCCTTAAATAGCTTAGAGGACTATTTAAAAAAGCTAACACAATTAGTAATTATTTAGGTAACAAAATATGAAATATAATTCCAGCTCTTTATTGTACTTGTGTTAGCCATAAGTTTATGAAAATGTGCCATTCAGATTTTAATTTTCATAAACCTTTTGTTACTGTTTATAAGATATATCTCAGAGGTTTGTCAATGGTTAATTATAATTCAGCCTTATTGAGTAGTCTTCATAAATCTCTTGTGATATAACTTGTATTTGACTTTTTTAGAATGGTGTTAAACTGGGCTTCAAAGAAAGATTTGTAGTTCATGAGGTTAATGGAAGCACAACAATTTGAAGAAAGAGGATACAGGAAATTATACGTGTGTTGCACAAAACAAGGTTTGTGAAGATAACAGGAAGGTGCAGCTTATTGTCTTCTGTGAGTTCTGTTTGATTAAAAAAAAATCGACTTAGTGTAAGTCTGATCCATTCCTTTATAGTAGTACTACTGCAACAGATAAACACAGGTGAAATTTACATAATATTTCACTGTAAATATATCACCACATTCTTGCAGTATTCCAAATAAATAACTAGGAAAATATTTAATTCAAATATTAAATAGTAAAACAGTTCTATATTTTAGAATATATTTCTATATCACTTTTGATAAGTTGTAACTTTTAGATAGTGATTTTTACCATATTAAACATTTGCCTTTTTGTACTATATTTTTACTTATCCTTCTGAATGAAAAAAAAATACCATAAAGAACAACTTTTTCTATTTTGGCTAAAAGGTTTTGTCAGTAACCATAACTTTCTTGTTTTTTATTTTTGTTGTATACCACTGTAAATTATGAATTGATGTTTGTATGGAACATTTGTTGACAACTGAATACATTTGATTGTATATAAAATGAGTTTTAATCAATTGGTTCCAAATAATGCAAGTAAAAATATTACAATGGAGTGTTTGAGGTTAAATAATTTCAAATGCCTGAACTATGAGTAAAAGTTTAGTAGTATCTGGTTGCTTGTTTAATTTTGACTTCTTTTTAGAATCCAATGTCTCCTTCACCTATAGGATAGTCTAATTTTTAGCTTTACTGTGAGTATGATAAAAGATGGAATTGGTGTTTTCACTTTGTGTGCTTGAGTTATGCTACAACCTATTCTCTTAAATAGTTTCCTGATAGCGACCTACGTGGCATGGTTGTTAGTGTTGAGAATGAGATTTGGTGTTATATTAAAAGTATAGGATTCTCAATAAAGAGCTAAACACACATTGTAGTTACACACATGGACAGATACTGTTAATTATCTTTTTTCAAGATCCACATGTGTAAGCCTGTAATGGGAAGAAATTATTTGTAGCTTTCAGACACCAGAGTTCAGAGATCTGGACAGAGGTAGTTGTTAAACAGGTTTGCTGTTAGTGGAATGTGTAAGGTTGTTTGGGGAAGAGTTAAATCTTAACTTTGATTTTAGTTTGAGTACCAGAAGTTCAGAGGAATGGATTGTTGCATGTATAGAATTTGAAACGTTTCTGTTTTCTTTGAAATGAAGTGTGTTGTTGGATTGAATTTATAACTGAAATTTCAGATTTCTGACAACATTAAAATGTTCATGTTCATTTGCATTCACAGGTGAACTTAATTTTAACATAGCTCTAATTTAACTTCTACAAATTTTGCTAGTTGATCATTTTTGCAACAACATAGCAATTTGAATTAAGTTTTAACTCGTTTAAAATCTGTAAGCCAATTATTCTTGTGGAAACTGAAAATTGTTAGTTATTACAGATGTTAGATTTGACTGTGTGCTGATTTTGTCACACTGTTCAGAAAATTCACCACTAAACTGAGTTTTTTTATTATTACTTACTATATTATCTACCAAGAGATTATGTGCTTTTGAAATGAGATTAAACTTAAGATTTTCAATTCTCAGTAGAGGTGTAGGAACATTGTTTTAAAGATTGAATACAATTCTCTTAAGTTGCATGTCACTGCTTCCTTATGTGTAAGGGTGCGTACTCTCAGAATATAAAAGAATTGGTTCTGCATTCAAATTTTCTCAATGTCAAGGACATTTTGGACATGCAATGGGTGATAGTTATGTTATTCCATTACATCATGAAGTTGATTGGCATAGCTGAAAATGAGGTTATACTACTAGTGAAGATAGTTCTGATTCTTTAAAAGAGGCTTAAGTGAAACAGTGTGACTGAACTATTACTCATAATGTAGGTATTTGAAGGAAAAAATATTAGCTCTGAACAGTACAAAGTTTTTTACTTCAAAGGCTGTAACTTGCTTTAAAATAATGAACTGGTAAAAAAGCAAATAATCTATTGTTTAAAGATAGTCATACAATTTTACCTATTGTTAATGGTGTGAAACATTTGGTTGTATATTTTGTACTTTAAAACTGGTGTTTGTCTAAATTGAGATAGTCTTATTCTTAGTAAATTAATAGACAAAGTTGTGAAGATTTATCAAATGATTGTTTTTGAATTAGATTTCATGTTTACCACAAGTAAAAGTTTAATCAATACTATAACTTGAAAATCATCCTGCATAAGAGCCAGTGTCTGTCAAGTTGCATTTGATTTCTTGAAATGAGAGTTGCAAAAGCCAAAATGCATTTATCCAGATAGAATAGTTCTATTACTTTGTCCATTACAGTTTTATTTGGCAGGATGATGTACCATGAAATCCTTTATGTAGCGAGTGTAAAGACAGTACAAGATCACCTAACTTAGAGCCACGTGTATAAAACTTGTGGAAGTAAAACTATCTATTCAAATATAACATTTTCTGAATTAAGCTATTTTCTGTTATCTCCAATTTTTTTTAAATTAAAACAAAGCAAAAGCTCTCTAATCAACATTTTTTTTTCAGTTTTATCTATACATTTTATACTTTCAGTACATAGCAACAAAAGCATAATCTGATATTGCGATGAAAGTAATTGTTGGAACACTGATCAAAATGCTCTTCCTTTTTTACATGTTAGTTGTTAATCTTAATTTTGGTAAATTCCTTTTGTGAGCCAGTAAATGTTTGACTGCCTCAGCTGCACTTTTCTGTTTTTGTTAGTTAACATGTTAGCTCCAACATGACCACTGGTGAGTCATGATCTCTTTTACTTTAAAAGGGCCACTTGTTGGATGGGACACAACGGCTACACATACAAATGAGAATGGGACATCAGGACATTTCTTTTTTGGACCCTGGAAAGTATCGGCAAATATGGAACCTACATGTTAAGCTTGATTTGTCCAAAATTGAATTATTTCATTTAGCTATGATGCGAGAGATTATGGGTTGGGGGGTGATAGTACTTGTTATTTTTGACGAATTATACACTAGTTTTCTTATCTAAGTTTTTGTGAGGGTTTAATATTGAATTTCATAACATTTTTATTTTGCTTTGTAATTTTAAATGTTATGTGAAATGCTTAAATAAAAATTGCTTGTTTTATGAAGTTAGAACCATATTAAATTCTTTTCATCCATTTCAATCCACTTTAAAAGAAATTACATGAGATTGTAAAACATGTGAACCAATAATTAACAACAGTAGTGATAGGCACTAGTTCTAATACATTACACATGCTTCACATGATGAATCTTCAGAAATAGTTTTTGGTGTTTAATCATCAGTGTTTTATTTTTATTAAAATCAGTTACTCTTATTAAGATGTATCAGATATTTTAATCAGGCTTTTATTATAGCCGAACCAGAAATAATACAATTTGAAAATAAAACTGCATTAGAAGAAACAAAAGGGTTATTGGAGTGTCGTGCTTCTGGTGTTCTAGCTTCACAGCTGACCATCTTGAAAGAAGGACAACAGATTCAGTATGCAAGTGTATTCAACTATAATACACATAAAATAATGGATATTGTATCTATGAAATATTATCAACTTGTAAATGAGCTTAAATACCTGCTATTTAGTTATTTCAGTCACTAATTTGCTTTTACAATATGTATATAGGCTGATCATGTTTACTGAACTTGTTGCAAACTTAAATAGGTTATCTGCTACCATTTCTTCCACCCTAATGTTTATGTATCAAATTTCGATTCAATGAAAGGTGAATGAAACTTAACTTCCCAAGAAATTAATTGACAAATAATGAATATTTGGCTTTGATTTCAATCTTCTGATGCACAGTTTCTTTATGTAATTTTCTTCATTATTTAACTTCAAAAAAATCTTTAAGTCCTTATTTCTGTTGTTTCATGTTCTTCTCAGCAACGTTAGGCTATGTGTTTGTATTTGGTCTAAATAATATAGTTCTGCTGACCATTGAAAACAAGAACAAATGATAAATCATACATCTATGAATACTAACTTATCTACCACTGTTGTCTTTTGTTTCGAAACAACTTAAAATTTTTAATACAAATTTAGCACTAAACAAATCAAGCTGATTAAGATTGTTATGAAATTAAACTATCCACAAGTTCATTTGTTTAGCATTTAAACTTTCTTAATAATTAAAGAATTTTTTTAAAATAAAGATTTAAAGTTAATTGATTTGTCGTCATACATGGCTTCTTTTTTATTGTCATTGTCATCATGACTGTGGGATCATTGAGTGTATCTTGTGCAGAATAATGTAATGCATTCAATGCACATCATAATTGTGATCTACAGGGATCTGCCTTTATCATATTCCATGTTCAGGTACTGAACACATTCTTATGTCACCTTCACCTAGCTGGCCTAAATGGCTTCTGAGTAACTTTGAGGTCTACTAGATTTGACAGTAAGACACTAGGATTTTGTCTGTCTATTGTGTTTTCAAACCAGTTCCTTGTGATATTAGGTCTGCCTGTTGAGCATCAAGGTCTCTTACTAAATCTTGAGATGTCAGACTACATTTCTCTTCTCATACTGCAGACTAGAAAGTAAGCATCAGAGGTTGCACCCAGACTGCTGTTATGTATACTAATAATCTTTGTCCAGAGGATGTAGGATAACATTGATATAGCTCTTCCATTATTGGCAAAAGCTGTCAGAGAAGACTGCTTCTCCTAGTCCTTGTATTTTTAGTTTTTATCTGAACCATGCCTTTCTGGTCTTCACAATAAGAGGTTTTGGAAAGCTCCAGTATGTGATTATGAGTATCAAATACATATTAGTAATAGAAGTTGAACGTAAAAAGCACATTGAAAATATACTGTAAAGTAAAATATTTCTTAGCAATGAGAATAAACAAAACAAAGAGCAGTGGAAAAATTGGTTCTTATGTGAACAGATAAAACATTCACAATAATTATGTAATTTTTCACTTATTATTTTGCTCTTATGTTCCATATAATGATTATTATTAGCTACTGGGTTAGAGAAGAATCTTCTGATATCTGCAAGACCAAATACCAATAATTATTTTACACTGCACTTTAAAATCATACCTTTTGGCTTAAGAGCTTGCAGTGGGTTGTTGCTATCAACTAGGACTAGCTGTCATTTTGTAATTTACCAGTTCAAAGTTAAGGATAGCTATGCAAGTCCATCTTCTGGAACTTGCATTTTATTTAGCCCTCATACCTGTGTACATTTCAGGTCCTGTGTTTACCTACAAAGGACTCTCTCCCACAAGTATAAGTATTTAACTTGAGTTTTATAAAAGCCTGATGCTGGTGTGTGTGTGTCAAAATGTTAAGTGGAAATGATTCAGAGCAAGACCTGCCTCTTAACAAAGTGGATGGGTGTTCCCAGTTAAACTCTCACTGGCTTTCCTATGTTTACAGTAACTATTGCTCCTTTAATTTTTATACTTTTATACTTCAAATAAAGCTGATATGCTTTCATGAAATGAAAACAAAATTGTGGGAAAGTGCAATAATTATGAGAGCAGCTTTTATAAAAACAACATATTTTTCTAATGATAGTTGAGCAATACATTTTTTGGAACAAAATTATCTTTCATAAACTGTAACAATGATGAATAATAGCAAATAAACCCTTATAAGACTTACAACTTAAAATGCATTGTTTGAGATGCAGTTGTCAAAATATCTTTTGACACTTAAGCTATTATCTCTACATCTGTTTTTCACTTTATGCATTTTGGTAAAATTATCTGATTCCTCATGTTGGACTGGGACACTGGTCCCATCACCAAAATTGCTCCTTTTTTTTTCTTTTTTTTCTGACATTCTCTAATTTATTCGTTCATGATGATGCTGAAAAAAGATGGTCTTTTCTCTTATCTCTGGTAGTTCATTGATTATGCCATTGGCTTGGATACTGTTCCAAGTCAATCCATTGATGTATTTTGGCCACATCCTTTGCTCTAGTTTTCAGTAACTAAAGCACATTGCCAGTAATATCCATTTCTCCTTGAATACAGACTTGAGTAGCAGCATTCTGCCAATTTTTTATTGTGGTACATTTCTGAGACAACATTGCTGCAATGTTAACTTGCAGGTTGACAAGTAGTACTTTGCATGCTTTTCTAGTTTTTCATAACTCTTCATTGAGTTTCTGAAGTATCCAGAGCAAAATGATGCATATTTGGTAAACATCAAAAGATTGTGTTTCTGCCTTTGTTTGCAAAAGCAACAGTTGATCATTAGATGATTTGTGAATATTTGGAAAATATTGATGGTCGGCAAAATTGTATTTTTGTAGTTTGAATGCTAAGTGATGTGCTTTACCAATGGAAATTTCATCTGATGGGAGGTGAAAGTGCATCTTAATTTGGTGAATGCAATATGGCATAAAGATGTGGTTCCTGCATGCATGTCAGATGAAGTTGTTAGTGATGGTGGTCTTACACAAAATTCTGTTGCACTGCAGTCAGGTGACAACCTTACATTAAGCAATAATGATTTTAGTTTGGTGATGACCCTACATGAGATACTATTGCATTATGGGTAGTGGTAGTTGAAACCCTACAGAAGATGCAGCTGCATTGTAATGCAGGGATTGTGGCCGTCCATCAAATATGTGTAGTTTTGTGGTGACAACATTACTAAGATCACAGATATTGGGAAGCATCACCAGACCCTAATGGAAGGTGGATAACAGATGTTTTCAGCAATAATATGTACAATAGGATCTTCAGGTATTCTTTTGAGAGATCTGAAAGGGTCTGGCTTTAGGATATCTTTTGGAAGTGGCAATGTTCATTTTGAGAAACTGTGATGCAGACTGTAGTTTCATAGGAACTGTGTGACTATGCCTTATGCAGAACAAAAAGCATTCAAGACAATTATAGCAAAATCTCTAATGAAAGTTAAAATTTGTAATAATATTGGCAACTTGCTGAAACTCAGCATTATTTGTTATTTAGGAAGCTTAGTTATTAACTGTGAAGCATTAGAATAATGAATAGCACAACAGTTACTAGTTGGTAGTAACTAGTAACTGCCTTTCCTCTAGTCTGACTTTTAAATAGGAGGTTGCTAGTTCCATGCAAAATTCCAAAAACAAATAAAACTTTACAACACTAAATTATTCATTTATTTTGCTTCGTTTTTTAAATAATCCTGTTAATTCTGTAATATGTTTGCTGCTAAGTAACAGTAGTATAGATCAAGAGAAGCTGTTGTAAAGTTTGTATGTTGTTTTATTATAATTAACTTTAAAGTTGTCTTTTCCCTTTTTTTAGTAAACTTTAAGAACAAACCAACTTGTCTGTTAACTAATCATAAAAAAATATGAGAGCTGTGATAAAATGCACAACTGATTATTACAATAACCCCAAGTTTGCTTGTAAAATGACCTGACTGTAAAATGATTTGTGCAAGAACTTGTTATATAATTGGGTAAACAATACTGCACCAGTGACAATCAATTATGAACATGTAGCCTGACTACTCACTCTTAAAAGCATAATTTTAAACAGCTTAAATATAAGGAAAAAAGGCAAACCTGGGTGGGTGTTTGTTTTGCTTTATAATATTACAAAAGCATTGGATACTAGTTCAACTGCAGTCTGGAGATAGCACTTACTCTTCTTATGGTATGGATGGCTGTGACATTGCAGACTGTAAAAATATAGATGAGAAAGGAGTGAAAGCAGCTGCAACAAAAGCAACTTTACGAATTTCTTGTCCGTATTCTTGTACAGATATTTAAACAGTTTTTAGCATTGAAATTTTGCAGACTTAAAGCAGAGTGACTGAAGGGTTATAGTTGCATATAAATTTAATTACAATTTATTGTTAATATATGCCATTCAGATAATATTAATTTTCAATATCAGCTTGTCTGTTACATGACATCTGCACTTCAAGTTGCCTATTTTAGATATTTTTTCTGGTGTGTCATTAGGTGCAAATCTCAAGTAGCTTATTTCACTTTTGACTGACAATTGTACAAAACTGTTATAAAATAATCTGCCATTCTTAAAGCTCAAGAACTAGTTCATGAAGCATATGTGCAAAAAATTTATAATTGTCGATAGCACAACAACCAAACACGTGAAATTCCTCCACAAGAAAAGTATTTTGAAAGGTGATGCCTATCTTGAAAGGTGAATGATAACTTTGAAAGTCTGAAACAATTGATTTTGATGGAGAAACTTAACGTGTTAAGAATGCCACTTTTTTGATAGGAAAATTTAAACTTTGCAACAGATTGTTAAAATGGCTAGTTTTGCCTTAACTTGCATAGATTCAACAAGCTCACAAATATAAATTTTTCTCTTCACAGAAATGAAAATAGTAGTTATTTGCAATTTCAGTATTGGTCCCAAGTCTTCCTTTGCTTCTGTATCTGGTCGAAGTTGCCAGTTAAGTCCAGAAGTAGGTATGAAGTCCAGTCAGATATGTTATAATGATCCTGTTTGTTTTCAGAGTTTAACATTCACAAATTACAATAATGAAAAAGAATAAAACTGTTACCTAATGCTCTTGTTTACTTGTATAATTCATTGTGGGTCTACATATGTGATAAGTTTGTCATTTGTGTCCATTACTAACAATAGATCTAATCCCATGCCTATTAAAATTCTTGGATACTGGGGCTACTCTGTTGCAGGAGACACTGCTTTTTTTCTATTGAATCAGTCACAGGGGAATTTATTTTAGCTTTGGACAGTGAAGGTGGCTTTAAGTATGTTACAGCATGAAGTTTATTTACAATCTGACTCAGTCTTGAGATTTCTTACTAAAAGTGTTTGGCATTCTTTGTCAGTTAAGGGTGTATCTTTACTACTGGGTAATGGCAGGTAGTCAGATGATGAGTTGCAAGTATGGTACATTTAAGTGTCACAGTAAAAGTTGGACTAGGCTGATTGGTTTTCTTTCACCTCTCTCCCAAAACTTGGTCCTTCTGTTGTTAATCTTCCATCTGTTTGATTGCAAAGAGGCAGTAATTGATTGTATGATTCAAACAGCTGTTTGTTCTTTTTCAAAACCTTTACACATTTCCTGTATTATCCCAGGCCCATTTCTGAGCCTTTGTGCCTGCTGGCAGACAGGAGGCCAGATTTAAAGATATATCTTTAATATGTATCACTCTTTTTAAACTGCACTAATCTTCCCTGGCCTTGTACACATGTTTAGTAGTTCCAACATCAAAGCCAAATGGAATTTTGAATTACGTTCACAACTGTCATCTCTTCTACCACCAATTCCAAATTCTCACAGGAGATTTGGAAAGGCATTGCTAGGTATACTTATGCTCTCTTTATCTTGCTTTCTCATGTACATGAAGTTGTTGATGTATGGACCATTGCCAGTACTCTCAGATGGTGCTTTTCTTATCTTTTCATCACTTGTATTTTACCCTTGCAATTGTGGCCATTAAGTCTTTAGCACAGTGATTGCCTCTTTCCTTTTAAACTGCCCATTTACACTGGTGGAACTTAAGCTCTCTATTCATTGGTCTTGTATTACATTGTTTGGACCTGATGACATTCTCTGCGAGATGCTACGCCATCTCTCTCCTGCCTCTCTTCTTCTTCTGGTTATTTTTAACTGGATATGGCAGGAGAACATTTTTCCTGATGATTGATGCAAGGCTATTGTCCTTTATTTTTCTAAGCCTGGGAAAGATACCAATATTCCTACTAATTATCAGCAAATTGCTTTGAATAGCTATCTTTGTAAGGTCTTAGAGAGAATGGCTAATGCTTGTCTAGTTTTGTTCCATGAATCAAACAACCTCTTCTCACCCACCTGATGTGGGTTCTGTTGACAGAGCTCCACTGTGGACCACCTCATTTGACTTAACCTGAATCAGGGAAGCCTTCTTCAAATAAGAGTACATCTTGTTTTTGACTTCCATTCATATGAGTTACTTGGCCACTTATTCATTCTTATTTGTATTATTTTCACATGACTATTGATTACACAACACTGTGGATTCCACCCTTTCCCTTTTTTACACAGTAACATGGAATCCTTCAATGCTGTGCCTTGAAGGTCATGCTTTTCAGCATGATAATCATTGATATTACTCAACATCTTCCTTCTACAATTGCAAACAGCCTCTTTGTTTGACAACTTTTGCATTTCATGTTAGAAGTTGGCTTTCAATAAATCTTGCGTTCTATAACTGACTGCTCTCTGTTGCCTGTTGAAATGGATTGCAGCAAATGGTGTTACTATATCTTTCTCCCAGACCATGGGACAAACATCACTTAGAAATTAGGTGGAACTCTATTGGGAAGTAAACCTTGTTGGTGGCAAAACTTCTTGACTCTTTTATTGTAAACTTGCTTTTGTTTCTCACATCAAGCACCTTTTGAAATGTAAAAGAGCAGTGAACATCCTCCATGCCCTCTCCAACCTGTTGAAGTGGATCAATGTTTTGTATCCTCAGTATCTACTGTACCCTCATTCGATCCAAACTTAATTATGGATCTCTGATCAATGGTTCTGTCGGTGCCTTTGTCTTAAAGATGTTGGACCCCCTTTGTTGTCTGTGGGTTTAGCTCTGCACAGTGGCTTTCCACATTTCTCCAATCCAGAATTTGTGCACAGCCCCAGAAATCCTCCTCCACATCATCTCTGCTGTTGTTAACTTTCTCTACATGTGCTACCAAGCTTTAATTCTTACAGAGCATCCCACTTAAAGTTATCTTCCTACCTGAGGAGGCTATGCTCTTTTGTAATAGATGGTCTTTTATTCCTTCCTTTGGCTCTCATATCCAGGTGCAGCTGGCTGAATAGAGCCTGAAATTGAATAATATTTGCTATCTCCAATAATCAGCCCATCCAACTGTGGCTAATTACCATACCCACTTGTGACCTTTCCTTGAGTCATCTGAGGAAGGTAGATACTCTTGATTAGAGGTATGATCTTCTCTGCCAAACATTTCCTTTTTCTGTTTATTACAGAGGGTTCAAAATCAGGTGCCTTTGTGGGGTCTGATGTTTTGTTACAGCTCAGAGGTTCCTCTTTATAGTTTGTGTTCTCTATCAAATTATGTCATTTCTTTTGCCCTGGATCACACAAAAGCTTTGAAGTACATCGATTGTACTACTTACACTGACTGTCTAAGCTGTCTGCTAACCCTGTAATTACTTAGTCTTAGTTCTCACCCTTTTCTTGTCAATATTCAATGACAGTTGGCCCATTTTTGTTTATCATCTGTTTCAATCCAGTTTTTATGGATACCTGGCTGTCAGTATTTGTGGAAAAGAGCTTGCTGATACTGCAGCTGATTCTGTCTGCTCTGATGCTGTCACAGCTGTGCTTGCCCTACATGTGAACTAGTGGTCTCCATTCAAGGCTCAGTTGTGTGGTAGTTGGATTAAGGTGAACAATGTCATAAGCTTTACCAGATTAAACCTACTGTTACTCTCCAGCCACCTTGTTTCCATAAAATTCAAAAAAAGAAAATTGTTGTAAATAGGATATGCATTATTTTTAGTTTTTAAACTCATCTGTCTTTTAATTAATACCGACCCATCAGTGTGTAGATTCAGTCACACTTGTTACAGTTGCACACTTTTCACTGTCATGTCTGTAAGCAGCAGCACCATTGTAGAAATTTTTTTCAAGCATATACCTTACAGTGGACGAAATCATAAACAAAGGTGACATTGGCAGATTTGATATTTTTTGTTTTTTCTTTTGGGCCATAGGCCTTTTTACCTGATTTTCTTTTTAGTTCTAACTTTATTTTACAATTTATATTTTACTTTCACATCTTTAGCAGTTGTTTGCATATAACCCAGTTTTGTGGAATATTTAAAGATGACATACTCATGAACAGGTCATATTCAGCTGATATTCCCATTATCGAGAAGTGGGTTATTTTATACCAAGTTATGCATTTAGATATTTTTTACAATGCAGCTCAACATACTTTTAAAAACTGTCTTCACTTTTATTTTGCATAAAGCACAGAACTGGGAAAGGATTACAGTGCAACAAAATAAGTTGTTTTATGTGAAATTAAATTTTGTTGACAAATTTATCAAACATGTACTTTTGGGGGGATCTTAACATAAATATTCAACCTTGTTTTAAGTAGCTTTCAATTCAAAATAACTACAGTAAGTTGTAGGATTTTTTTGCCATTAATTAAGTCTATAATCTCTCTCTTACTTAAATTTTACCAGAGCTTATAAAATATTTAAATTTAGAACCTTTATAGAAATTTTGCTTTTGGAAAGGAGTTAAAATATTGGTTTAAAAAAATTCATCTCTGTATTTGTAGTCATTTTTAAAAATGAAACACATTATTTTTGAATAATTTTAATTTGTATCATGTAAAAATAAGACATTTTGAATGAAACTAACTTTTTCAGCAAAAATGAATTTGTTCAGAAGACAAGGGAGAATCCAAAAAATTCAAATGATGGAGAAGTAACTAGTGAGAACACACTGATGACTAATCCCAGTCAGTAAGTGACAGTAACAAAATTTACTCTTTTGTGGAATTTCTTTGTTGGAATATTGTACAGTATGAAATTTAGTGTGATGTAAAGTCTGACAAGATGAGTTAATGTGAATATTAAAGAACTAAGATAAATATTCAAATATGAATCAATATTCCATGAAGGATGAAGTGAATGTACTTATGGCACAAGCATTCTAAGTTGTTGAAATGATCAGGGAGCTAAAAAACCTGGAAATTAAAATTATTAAAATTTGTTTAGTATTTGTTATTTGGTCTCCTAGGACAATTTCCACTAGTTAAACAAGTTATTTGAAGAAAAGAAATCCAGGTTTCTCATTTTCCTTTGCAAATAATTATAGTAACTAAATGTGTGTGTATTTGCTTCTCAAGTCTTAGTACGTGTGCCCTCTCACAACATCAGTTATTTTCTACAAAAGTCAAGGAGCTAGTGGAACATTTTGCTTTAGGTTATTTACATTTAGTTTTTCTTTTTAGTGTGTGGAAATAATCAGTTCTTACATAAAGCTACTAAGTTTGTATTTTAACCATGTTAAATGTTTGTTTATTTTATGATCATATTTATAAGTATAACTACCAGAATGTGTATTCGCAGCGTATGTGTATGAAGATGGTATTTGGGCACGTACTTATAAAATTTGCTGTCCTCTTATTTTAAAGTTGTAAATTTTCGAACGTGGTTTTAAATTTACCTTAGTTTATAAAATTATAATAACACAAATGCAGTAAGCGTAACAAGTAATTAGTTTACAAAAGAATACTGGAAATTACATTAATACTTCGGTTACCTACGTCACGTATGTGTATAAATATACATATTATTAATTAATCATAAATGTTTAAATTTCAATTAGATTCCATAAAACATAAAAAGTAAGTGAGAAATGCATTGAAAAACATTATTTCTAGATACTTTGCTCGTGCATAGAACAACAGCACGTGCGTTTCTAAGCCTTATTTAGCCTTGTGGATAGAGTGTGGAGATCATTTTTGTAGGCTTCAAACATTAACTTTTTAAAAATGAAAAATATATCAAATTACTGAATTAATATCCTCAAAATCCCTGTAATTTAGTACGGTCTCTAAGTAAAGTATATATGGGTTGAAAAAATCCCATTCCTTTTCAGAGCAACGACTTTTTCATTACACATCTACAGTTTCGGCAACATTCTTTCTTTCGCTTTTGAGGCGGGAGGTTCTTATTTTATATTTAGCTTGTATATATTTCATATTCGAGTTCTAAATCCTCCGGTACTTGTAAATATTACATAATGGGCGTAATAACTAGAAATTGAGCAGTAAGACAACTGGACGTGTTATGTGACACAATAACCGATACTTTTTTTCTATATATTTTCTTCTAAATTAAGAAATTAACACGTATATAATTTTAAAATTCAAATAATAAACTACGTTTTGCTGCCAATCTCATTGACTTAAGTGGTAAACATGTTATTTAGCAAAACTTTTGAAAATAACACTCCAAACGTCGTGACACGTGCACGTTAACCTACATTTAAAGTTTTTATCTTACAAACAACCACATTTTAAAGAGAGAAAATATATATAATCTATACTCTTGGATAAAAAGAAATTCATAAATGAACAGAGACAATGGATGGAACTTAAAAGTAAACTACCATTCAAGAAACAACATATTATACCAAAAGGTCTGAAACTATTTAGCACTTCCATATTCTGGAGTATCACACAGTCTCAAAATATATTTTTAACACTGTCTTTTATCCTTTCCAATTATTATTGTTTCTTAACAGCTTCTATTTTCATTCTATTTATTTTTAAAGCTCATCATAAAATATATTATAGTCCTCACTATTTTTGTATCTCATAAAATAGTTATATATGTAATATGTTAGTGTAGCTACATAGTTAGTATTACAATTGTGCTTTAATGTTAGAGCAACAACAAACCAAATATAATAATACGTATAATCATACCATGTTTCTCCGAAAATAAGACAGGGCTTATATTAATTTTCACTCCAAAATATGACACTAGGGCTTATTTTCGGGGGATGTCTTATTTTGATATATTAAAAAAATGAAGTTACAAATTAAAACTATTAAACTAACCATTTAAAATAAACTATTATTAAACTATTAAACTAACTGGTTGGGAGGTATGCCAACTGGCATTAGTTACATCATATGTATACAATGCCAAAGATGTATTAAATTTTACAATGTTAATTTCAGAATAGGCATATAGGAGGAAAGAATTTACACATGTTACAGGTGAATGTATGGACCTTCAGAACAAAAGAAACACCTGTGTAACAACACAGCTAATTTATAAAATATATACACTATAATTATATGTATTATTATATATTATTGACAATTTTTTTGTTTATAAGGTAACAGCACAGCTAATTAAGCATCTATTTTGTTTCAAATACTACTACTACATTGTACATCCTATATGTGTGAATGTTATATATATTAAATATAAAATCATTTTTACAGTGTCACATTATTGTGCAGTATTATATATATATATAACAACTTTAAAGAGACATACACGGTTTAGCAATTTTTACATAAATTAATAGAATAAAATGTAAATGTATGATAAGCTCAGGGCCTCATACATAAAAGGAAGACATTATGCATAACATTTTTAATAGTTTAACTGATCACCAAGTATTTCATAATAGTAACTATTTTGGTATACACACACAAAGTATTCATATTTGCTCTTTTTGGAGTTCTTCGAATTATAACATTTTGCAATAATAGAAAAAGAATTATTGCAACATCCAGTTTTGATTTTAACATCCATATAACAAATGAACTACTGTAGAAAATTGTTCATCATTATTCTGTCGAAAATGCAGATTCATTACTAATGCAAGAATAAAATAGTCTTCGTCAATTCATGACGACGGAAGACCTCTCTGTTATTGATATATCGAACAACCATGGTGATGCACGAGTATTTTGTAAAATAGTCTACTGATCAACCTGACAAATTGTGTGACGTGATGATCTTCCTCCTGTGGGTCATGATCAGCACAATGTTCAGTCATCTCACCGAAGACAGACAGACGAACACTTGAAAGGGCATCATGTTAGAATTTGTAGCAGTTTTGCGATAGAATCAGTTTTACTTTTCATCTATTGCTTGCATACTTTTTAATAGTTTTGTACTTTTTTAGCTTGTCTTTAACTGCTTCAAGCTGATCTTCCACTGGGACAATTGAACAGTATGAATGCTCGACACATGATTTCTTTTTCTTGGCAGGTACCGGATATGATTGCTTGATTTCAGGAACTCGTTTTCTTGAAAGTGGTCTACTTTGTGATTGTACAACTTGCTTATATCGAGGATGACCTGGGATGATGGTAGGCACTGCCAGAGGGTTCAGTTTAGACTTTAATATGTCATGTTCTTTTATGTCTCTTGGGTGCACTCCTGGAAATAGATGAAAATTATTTTTTAAGCTAAGCAGGTTTTCACAAAAAAGGCCATTGGTTGTTAGTTGTTATCTCATTTTTTAAACAGAGCGAAAATTAAATATACGTGTCCTGTAAACAGTAACAAACATAGGCAGTCATTATTATATATTTTATATATGTTATACGAGAAGTCGTAAAGTCATTGAGTTTATTTTTCAAAAATAAAAATATGAGTTTTCTTTTAAAAAAAGATTAACAAGTATTGACAGTAGATTTATACCTCTCATTTTGCCAGAAGGTTTTTACTGCGCACCCTGTGATGCCTGAAATTCTTCACGACTTACATTCTTCAATCATTGTTGACGAACTGCTTCATCAGAAGGGAACCTAAAAATAAAATTGTACTGTAACTGAGTTTAAGGATACACTTTCTGACATCTCTCTGCTACATCTATTTAAAATCTTCTTTTCAAATTTAAAATTGGACAAGAAAAAACAGCATTAGGACAAGAAACGTGCTTAGTCTGCGCCTAATTTCCACAAGCGGCCATTGTCATTCATGATTTGGCTGCTTGATCGCTTATTCATACCTAAATACTGGTATATGTAATACCTCAGTATACATCAGTACCATATCAAATTCATTTCTGACGTCCAATACCTTAATTAGCCCTACGGTGTATAGCCTAGTAGATCTAGTAGAAATTGATACATTACAATACAGTTTGGCCCTTTGGGCCTTGACAGATGCAAAGCAGACTATAATTTGCAACTGCTCGAGCTTCAAAGCTTTCATTTTGAAAGAAAAGTTCATAAATATAAATACTTACTCATGGAAGGAGATTCCTGAGGCCTTTTTACACTTATTTGAGCAATTAAAACAATAACAGCTCTCGAGCATTGTTTGAGAAGTTGGCAATTATCCGTCAGTGATGGCTCGGCATGGTGAAGTGGGTTAAGGCGTTCGACTCGTAATCTGTAAACAAAAATAAAAAATGAAAACGCGAACACTTATAGCTGTCTTTTAAATAAACGTTTTGAATTATTTTTATTGTATTCACAGACTGACAGAGAGAACACTTCTAAATCAGAAGGTCCGACATAGTCCAGTTATTAGGGTGCTAGACTCGTAATCTGAAAGTCGCAGGTTCGAATAATCGTCACACCAAACATGCTCTCATTTTCAATCGTGTGGGGGTAATGTTACTGTCAATCCTACTATACGTTGGCAAAAGAGTAACCCAAGAGTTGGCGGTGGGTGGTGATGACTAGCTGCTTTCCCTCTAGTCTTACACTGCTAAATTAGGGACGGCTAGCGCAGATAGCCCTTGAATAGCTTTGCGCAAAGTTCAAAACAAGCAAACAAACTGTCAGTAACATTCGGATGTATTTTCCCGTTTTGACAATTGCGGCGACTTTCCCATGTCGTCACACAGTCACGTGATCAGAGCTCTCTGTTTATAACTGTGCATATACTGTAGAACACACGTTACGTCAAACTATTGATTAATAATAATAATACATATATATCTGGAGTATAAAGGTAGATTTTGATTAAACTTTGCAGAATGGACGACAACTGCGTGTTGTGGAGACACAAGGACAAAGTGTGTAATGTAGTTTTTCTAAATTTTTATCAAAATGTGTAAATTCCTACTGTATACAGTACAAGTTTTGAAATAAAACATTGAATTTGAATATACTAATAGTTTCATTTTACGTTCACTGACTGATAAAGTATATTTTAGTACAACTTTCATAGTAATATTAATTGTTAGAACAGGGACGATGTTTCGATCACTGTTGCCATCATTATAAAGAAGACAAGTTTTTATAGTAAAGAACGTTTTAGTATTTAAATCAATACTAAAAATCTAACAACGTATTTAAATTATAGAACTGATTGTAGTTACTTATTCATGTAAATATTAATGTATCTCAGAACAGTTTTACAACAGTGTTAACACCCACATCAGCCGTCCTGAGATACATTTTTATTTTAAGTGAGTTTCTTGTCAAATAAATATTAATCCCCATGAATTTTAAAATATTTAGGTATAGTTAAACAAAAACAATAGAATGACGAATCAATATAAAATCTGTATAATATTTCATGCAAAATACATAAACTAAGGAACATACGAGGAAGAACTATCAAAGATATATAGAGACATGTTTGGGAGTTTTTTAACAATGAGATTGTTTGATTTTATAAATAAAGTTTCTCCGATTTTTCTTCTGTTTGTGTCAGGATCACGTTTTAGTTCTGTGATGTTCTGTTCAAAAAACTGTTTATTTTTAATAATATTTTCATGGACTTGGGAAAGTGTTTATTGTTGTTCTTTTGGCCTGACATTCAAGTATGTGTGTGTTTTTAATGTATTAACAGGTTCAATAACTAC